>NC_091234.1:4564206-4676706 GCF_040958095.1 Procambarus clarkii | reverse complement strand
AGGTCTTCAAACTTCCATTTCCGCTTTATTAGGAGTGCCACTCCCCCTCCCTGTCTCTGTGTCCTCTCTTTTCGTATCACCTGGTACCCTTCAGGAAAGATTGCATCTGAGATCATGTCATTAATTTTAGTTTCCACAATTGCAACTATGTCAGGATCTGCTTCACTCACTCTTTCTTTTATCTCTTCTGCTTTATTAGATACCCCATCAGCATTGGTGTACCAAACCTTGAGATTCTTCATGAAAACTCTTGTACCAGAGTTCTCCCTTTCTCTGGGTGTCTGGGGGGTGTCTGGGGGGTGACTGGGGGTGGGGAGGATCCGGGGGATGTCCGGGGGGTTTCTGGGGGGGGGGGGTCCAGGGGGTGTATGGGGTGAAAGAGGTCAGGAGGGGATGCTTGGGGGGCTAATGGGGACTGGGCTTCTAGGAAGGTAGGTAGGAGGGTCTGGGGTAGGGCCTGGGTAGGTAGGTCTGGAGTTGGAAGGGCATACTGGGTCTGAAGATTAGGGAGGGTCTGATAGGCATAGAGGTGTTGGGAGTCAGATAGAGGTTGAGAGGTTGGGAGGGGAAGGATAGAGGGGGTGGGAGGAACCTCTCACCCCCCTCGCAAGGGTGGGGGGGTCACATGGAAGGAGAGGGGATGAGGAGGGTTGAGGGCTGGGTAGGTTTTGGGGGTTGAGGGGATGAGGGGTTGGGTGGATTTTCGGGGTTGAGGGGATAAGGGTTGGGTGGGTTTTGGGGGTTGAGGGGATGAGGGCTAGGTGGGTTTTGGGGGTTGAGGGGATGAGGGCTGGATGGATTTTGGGGATTGAGTTGATGGGGGGGGGCCCCTTGGAATGTGGGATGAATTTGACTGCAGTGAGGTCAGAGGGGTCAAGGGAGGTGTTGGGGAGATAAGCAGGGGCAGGGGGGGCTGATTTGGGGAGGGAGTGACCTGAGAAGGTGTGAGCTGGTTAGCATGGTGTGGATTAGCATTGGGATGTGTAGCTACGCTCAAATGGGAAGAGTTGTATTGTTGTTTGCTTGCTCTGTGGGCTATCTGCTCCACCTTCATCATGAATTTGTCAATATATACGTTGTAGTAATTTTCGCTACCTCTGAGTAAGTGTTTGTGATGTAGTATGTAATCCACTGCCTCTTCGTTAGTGAACTGTACCAGGACAGGTCGTTTCCTGTTACAGTTGTATGGCCAAATGCGTAGGTGGACTTGCACCTCATTCCCTGCCATCTGGGCTCTCATGTCTCTCAAGATCCCCTGTAGCTCCAAATCCTCAATCTCCATCCTTTCCTGCCTCGATGGTGCCCTGGCTTCAAGCAATCCGTGGATTATGATTGTCCTCTTTCTCAGTTCAGGGTCATGCTGGTGGCCCTCTCCCTGGATGACCCCCAGCCAGGGAGGTGTGTGTACTCACCTAGTTGTACTCACCTAGTTGTGTTTGCGGGGGTTGAGCTCTGGCTCTTTGGTCCCGCCTCTCAACCGTCAATCAACAGATGTACAGATTCCTGAGCCTATCGGGCTCTGTCATATCTACACTTGAAACTGTGTATGGAGTCAGCCTCCACCACATCACTTCCTAATGCATTCCATTTGTCAACCACTCTGACACTAAAAAAGTTCTTTCTAATATCTCTGTGGCTCATTTGGGCACTCAGTTTCCACCTGTGTCCCCTAGTACGTGTGCCCCTTGTGTTAAATAGACTGTCTTTATCTACCCTATCAATCCCCTTCAGAATCTTGAATGTGGTGATCATGTCCCCCCTAACTCTTCTGTCTTCCAGCGAAGTGAGGTTTAATTCCCGTAGTCTCTCCTCGTAGCTCATACCTCTCAGCTCGGGTACTAGTCTGGTGGCAAACCTTTGAACCTTTTCCAGTTTAGTCTTATCCTTGAGGTAAACTCTGTATTGCGGACTGCTGGGTCATGTGGGTTTATATTGGTGTATACTGGCAGCAGGTTTTCTTTCAAACATGTTTCATTGAATATGACCGCATATTCTGTATTTATTATTTTCTGGTTTAGGGCTTCTATCCCTCTAACTATTTTCTTAGCATCAGGGCTTAATTGGAATAGGAGTTCTCCAAAACTCATTTTCGTACTTTTAAGGTGAAGAAAAGAATTGATTTACTATAGAGTGTATTACACTTATTTGTATAATTTGCACGACGTATAATTTGACGTCGTGCAAATTATACAAATAAGTGTAATACACTCTATAGTAAATCACTTCTTTTCTTCACCTTAAAAGTACGAAAATGAGTTTTGGAGAACTCCTATTCCAATTAAGCCCTGATGCTAAGAAAATAGTTAGAGGGATAGAAGCCCTAAACCAGAAAATAATAAATACAGAATATGCGGTCATATTCAATGAAACATGTTTGAAAGAAAACCTGCTGCCAGTATACACCAATATAAACCCACATGACCCAGCAGTCCGCAATACAGAGTTTACCTATAGGTATAGGCAAGAGCTCATTCTTATCCTTGACTAGATATGGACTCCATGCTGGGGCTGCATACTCCAGGATTGGCCTGACATATGTGGTATACAAAGTTCTGAATGATTCTTTACACAAGTTTCTGAATGCCGTTCGTATGTTGGCCAGCCTGGCATATGCCGCTGATGTTATCCGCTTGATATGTGCTGCAGGAGACAGGTCTGGCGTGATATCAACCCCCAAGTCTTTTTCCTTCTCTGACTCCTGAAGAATTTCCTCTCCCAGATGATACCTTGTATCTGGCCTCCTGCTCCCTACACCTATCTTCATTACATTACATTTGGTTGGGTTAAACTCTAACAACCATTTGTTCGACCATTCCTTCAGCTTGTCTAGGTCTTCTTGAAGCCTCAAACAGTCCTCTTCTGTTTTAATCCTTCTCATAATTTTAGCATCGTCCGCAAACATTGAGAGAAATGAATCGATACCCTCCGGGAGATCATTTACATATATCAGAAACAAGATAGGACCGAGTACAGAGCCCTGTGGGACTCCACTGGTGACTTCACGCCAATCGGAGGTCTCACCCCTCACCGTAACTCTCTGCTTCCTATTGCTTAGATACTCCCTTATCCACTGGAGCACCTTACCAGCTACACCTGCCTGTCTCTCCAGCTTATGTACCAGCCTCTTATGCGGTACTGTGTCAAAGGCTTTCCGACAATCCAAGAAAATGCAGTCCGCCCAGCCCTCTCTTTCTTGCTTAATCTGTGTCACCTGATCGTAGAATTCTATCAAGCCTGTAAGGCAAGATTTACCCTCCCTGAATCCATGTTGGCGATTTGTCACGAAGTCCCTTCTCTCCAGATGTGTTACCAGGTTTTTTCTCACGATCTTCTCCATCACCTTGCATGGTATACAAGTCAAGGACACTGGCCTGTAGTTCAGTGCCTCTTGTCTGTCGCCCTTTTTGTATATTGGGACCACATTCGCCGTCTTCCATATTTCTGGTAGGTCTCCCGTCTCTAGTGACTTACTATACACTATGGAGAGTGGCAGGCAAAGTGCCTCTGCACACTCTTTCAGTACCCATGGTGAGATCCCATCTGGACCAACAGCCTTTCTAACATCCAGATCCAGCAGGTGTCTCTTGACCTCCTCTCTCGTAATTTCGAACTCCTCCAAGGCCGCCTGGTTTACCTCCCTTTCTCCTAACACAGTGACCTCACCCTGTTCTATTGTGAAGACCTCCTGGAACCTCTTGTTGAGTTCCTCACACACCTCTCTGTCATTCTCTGTATACCTGTCCTCGCCTGTTCTAAGTTTCAATACCTGTTCTTTCACTGTTGTTTTCCTTCTGATGTGACTGTGGAGTAGCTTTGGTTCGGTCTTGGCTTTGTTTGCTATATCATTTTCAAAATTTTTCTCTGCTTCTCTTCTCACCCTGACGTACTCATTCCTGGTTCTCTGGTATCTCTCTCTGCTTTCTGGTGTTCTGTTATTCCGGAAGTTCCTCCACGCCTTTTTGTTCAGTTTCTTCGCTTCCATACATGCCCTATTATACCATGGATTCTTCTGTTGCTTCTCGGATTTTTCCCTTTGGGCCGGGATGAACCTGTTTACTGCCTCCTGACACTTTTGGGTAACATAGTCCATCATACCCTGTACAGACTTGTCTCTGAGGTCTGTGTCCCAAGGTATTTCACTTAGGAAACTTCTCATCTGTTCATAATTCCCCTTTCGGTATGCCAGCCTTTTGATTCCTAGTTCTTTTTGGGGGGAGATAAGTCCTAGCTCTACCAGGTACTCAAAATTCAATACACTGTGGTCACTCATTCCCAAGGGTGCTTCCATCTTAACTTCCCTTATATCCCATTCATTTAGGGTAAATATCAAATCAAGCATTACTGGTTCATCTTCTCCTCTCATTCTTGTTGGTTCTTTGGTGTGCTGGCTTAGAAAGTTTCTTGTTGCCACGTCCAGCAGCTTAGCTCTCCATGTTTCTGGTCCTCCATGCGGGTCTCTGTTCTTCCAATCTATCTTCCCATGGTTGAAGTCTCCCATAATTAGTAGTCCAGATCCATTCCTGCTAGCAACAGAAGCTGCTCTTTCTATTATGTTAATGGTGGCCATGTTGTTTCTATCATATTCCTGTCTAGATCTTCTGTCATTTGGTGGTGGATTATATATGACTGCGACTATAATTTTTTTCCCTCCATTTGTTACAGTACCTGCTATGTAGTCACTGAAACCTTCACAGCCCTGAATATCCATCTCCTCAAAATCCCAGCCTCGTCTTACCAGCAGAGCTACACCACCCCCACCTCTTCCTTCCCTCTCTTTCCTCATAACATAATAGTCCTGTGGGAACACTGCATTTGTTATCGTTTTCGTGATCTTTGTTTCTGTGAGGGCTATTATGTCTGGGTTTTCCTCTAGTACCAGTTCTCCAAGCTCATTTGCTTTATTTGTAATTCCATCTATGTTTGTGTACATCGCTTTGAGGCTCACTTTCTTCTGTCCCTTCTCAAATCGCCTCCTTGGTGAGTGTTCTGCTGGTGGGGGAGGCTGTTCCATGGGTGTGAGGACCTGTGAGGTGGGTAACAGGGTCTCAGAGGATACTGGGATGAGGTGCGGGGAATCCAGTGAAGGGGGAGGGACAGGGAGGGTATGGGGTGAAAGGGGAGGGAGGACGGGAAGGAAAGGGGGGGAGGGAGGACTCGGGAGGAGGGGAGGGGATGTGTGTGTTTGTGTGTGTGTGTGTGTGTGTGTGTGTGTGTGTGTGTGTGTGTGTGTGTGTGTGTGTGTGTGTGTGTGTGTGTGTGTGTGTGTGCGCGCGTGCGTGCGTGCTTGCGTGTGTGCGTGTGTGAGTGTGTGTGTGTGTGTGTGTGTGTACCCACCTATTTGTAGTCACCTATTTGTGCTTGCCGGGGTTGAGCTCTGGGTCTTTGGTCCTGCCTCTCAACAGTCAATCAACTGAAGTACAGATTTCTGAGGCTACTGGGCTCTATCATATCTACATTTGAAACTGTGTGTGGAGTTAATCTCCACCACATCACTGCCCAATGCATTCCACCTGTTAACTACTCTGACACTGAAAAAGTTCTTTATAACATTCCTGTGGCTCATTTGGGTACTCATTTTCCACCTATGTCCCCTTGTTCGTGTACAACCCGTGTTAAACAGTTTATACTTATCTACCCTGTCAATTCCTCTGAGAATTTTGTAGGTACCTTACCTTACCTTGAGGTGCTTCCGGGGCTCAGCGTCACTGCGGCCCGGTCGTCGACCAGGCCTCCTGGTTGCTGGACTGATCAACCAGGCTGTTGGACGCGGCTGCTCGCAGCCTGACGTATGAGTCACAGCCCGGTTGATCAGATATCCTTTGGAGGTGCTTATCCAGTTCTCTCTTGAACACTGTGAGGGGTCTGCCAGTTATGCCCCTTATGTGTAGTGGAAGCGTGCTGAACAGTCTCGGGCCTCTGATGTTGATAGAGTTCTCTCTCAGAGTACCTGTTGCACATCTGCTTTCCAACGGGGGTATTCTGCACATCCTGTCATGTCTTCTGGTCGCACGTGATGTTATTTCTGTGTGCAGGTTTGGGACCAGCCCCTCAATTATTTTCCACGTATAGATTATTATGTATCTCTCCCGCCTGCACTCAAGAGAATAGAGATTTAGGCTCTTTAGTCAGTCCCAGTAGTTTAGATGTTTTACTGAGTGGATTCTAGCAGTAAATTCTAGATTCTAAGCAGGTAGGGATCATGTCTCCCCTTACTCTTATGTCTTCCAGTCTCGTAAGATATATTTCCCGCAGCCTTTCCTTGTAACTCATGCCTCTTAGTTCTGGGTCTAGCCTAGTGGCATACCTCTGAACTTTTTCAAGCTTCGTCTTGTGCTTAACAAGGTACGGGCTCCACGCTGGGGCCACATACGCCAGGATAGGTCTTACATATGTGGTATACAGGGTTCTGAATGATTCCTTACACAGGTTCCTGAAAGCTGTTCTGATGTTAGCCAGCCTCGCGTATGCTGCAGATGTAATTCATTTAAGGTGGACTTCAGGAGACAGGTTTGGTGTGTTATCAACTCCTAGATCTTTCTCTCTGTCTGTTTCATGAAGTACTTCATCTCCTATTCTGTATCCTGTGTCTGGCCTCCTGTTTCCATCGTCTTGTTTCATTGCTTTGCATTTACACGGGGTGAACTTTAGCAGCCATTTGTTGGACCATTCACTCAGTCTTTCTAGGTCATCTTGTAGCCTCCTACTATCATCCTCTGTTTTAATCCTCCTCATAATTTTTGCATCATCAGCAAACAGATAGAGGAACGATTCTATACCCTCTAGGAGATCGTTTACATATATCAGAAACAGTATAGGTCCATGGACTGAACCATGCGGGACTTCACTGGTGATGTCCCGCCAGTCTGAGACCTCGCCCCACACAGTGACTCGCTTTCTTCTGCTGCTTAGGTACTCCCTTATCCAATGGAGTACCTTCCCTTTCACCCCTTCCTGCATCTCCAGCTTTTTCACTAGCCTCTTGTGTGGTACTGTGTCAAAGGCTTTGTGGCAATCTAAAAATATGCAGTCTGCTCACCCCTCTCTTTCTTACCTAATCTTTGTTGCCTGGTCCTAGAATTCAATTAATCATGTGAGCCAGGACTTGTCATCCTTGAATCCATGTTGATGCTGTGTTGCAAAGTTCTTTCGCTCCAGATGTTCCACTATCTTTTTTCGCACAATCGTCTCCATCAGCATGCATGGTATGCAAGTTAGGGACACTGGCCTGTAGTTCAGTGCCTTCTTTCTATAACCCTTTTTGTATATTGGGACTACATTAGCCGCTTTCCAAGTTCTTGGCACTTCCACTGTTACCAGTGATTCGCTATGCACTAAGGAGAGTGGCAGGCACAGTGCTTTTGCTCCTTCCTTAAGTATCCAAGGGGAGATTCCATCTGGGCCTATGGCCTATGTCATATCCATCGCTAATAAAAGCTTCCTTACTTCCCCACTGGTATTCTCAAACTCTTCTAGTGGATCATGGTTAATTACTCCCTCTCTTATCTCTGAAGCTTCTCCTTGCTCTTAAGTGAAGACCTCCTGGAATCTCTTATTCAGTTCCTCGCACACTTCCTTGTCGTTTGTAGTGAATCCGTCTGCCTCTAATTTCTCGTCATCCGTCATCCTTAATTTCATTACTTGCTCCATTACTGTTGTTTTTCTCCTGATGTGGCTGTTCAGCAATTTAGGCTGAGTCTTTGCCATGCTTGCGATGTCATTTTCGTATTGCCCTTCTGCATCTCTTCTCAACTTGACATATTCATTCCTGGCACTCTGGTATCTTTATCTGCTCTCAAGTGTCCTCTTATTCCGTTAGTTTCTCCACGCCATTTTACTTTGCTGCTTAGCAAGCCTACCTCTCTGATTAAACCATGGGTTTCTCATCTTCATTTCATTATTTTTCTTTTGGACCAGAACAAACTTGTTTGCTGCCTCCTTACACTTTTGCGTGATGAAGTCTATCATATCTTGGTCCATCTTACCCTTGAGCTTTGTTTCCCACGTTATATCTGTTAGGAATTTTCTTATCTCCTCATAGTTTCCCTTTCCGAATGCCAGCCTTTTGTTTTCATTACCCCTCCTTAATAAGTTCAATAACCCTTCTTCAACCAGGTACTCAAACGCCAGTACATTGTGGTCGCTCATTCCTACTGGGGCCTCAAAACCGGTTTCTCCTATGTCTGAGTCATTCAGAATGAAGAATAGGTCGAGTCTCGCTGGTTCATCGTTTCCTCTCATCCTTGTGAGTTCCCTGACATGCTGACTTAAAAGTTTCTAGTCACCACCTCCAATAGTTTGGCTCTCCACGTATCCATGCCTCCATGCGGTTCCTTGTTCTCCCAGTCAATCCTTCCGTGATTGAAATCCCCCTATGATGATCATATGAGGTCTATTTCTATAGGCAGCAGTGGCTGCCCTCTCAATTATAATGTTAACTGCCATGTTGTTGTTGTCATACTCTTGAATGGGTCTTCTGTCATTTGGTGGAGGGTTATATATCACTGCTACTACTATTCTTGGTCCTCCCATTATCTTGGTGCCTGTTATGTAGTCTCTGAATCCCTCACAACCTGGGATAGCCATCTCTTTGAAACTCCATTCCTTTCTCATTAGTAGGGCAACTCTGCCTCCTCCCCTGCCTTCCCTCTCTTTCCATAATACTGTGAACTCCTGGGGAAACACGGCACTCATTATGATTCCTGAGAGTTTTGTTTCAGTGAGTCCGATTACATCTGGGTTCACTTCTTGCACTCTTTCCTTTAGTTCACTTGCCTTGCTTGTAATCCCACCTATGTTCGAGTATATTATTATCCTGAAATTGACTCTCTTCTGCCTTTCCTCTGGGGGAAAACTGTGGGATCTGGGGTGTGTGTGGCTGGGAGGATCTGGTATGGGCTGAATGGAGGAGAAGGAAGGGCTTGGGGATGTGGGGGAGAGGGGGCGAGCAGAGGGTTGGGTGAGAGGGGAGGGTTCGGGGGAGAGTGAGAGGGGAAGGGTTGGGGGTGATAGGGGGTGGGTTGGGGGTGTGGGAGATGGGGAGGCTTGGGGGGCCATGGGGAGAGGAAGGGCTTGGGGAAATGTGGGAGAAGGGTGGGCTTGGGGGGGCAGAAGAAGGGAGAGGGCTTGGGGGGCGTGGGGGGAAAGGGAGGGCAGAGTGGGGTGAGGAAGAGGGAATGGTTTAAGGGAGTAGTGGAGAAAGGAAGGTTTGGGGGGGAGAGTGGGGGCTTAGGGGAGCGGAACCGGAGGGCTTGGGGGTGGGGGAGATGGGAGGGCTTGTGGGATAAGGGAGGGCTTGGGGTGTGGGGGGAGAAGGGATGTTCTAGGGAGAGGGGTGAGTGTGGGGAGGGTGCCCTAGGTGGGCACTTAGTGGGGAGCTGTCAGGGGGATGGGACAGGTAGGGTGTCTATTGGGTAGAATGTGGGGGTGGTGCTCTACTCTTTGTGGCTGTTGAACTGCTTGTGGAGGGTTCCCCACTCCCCTCTGGGATTGTAGGGTTCGGGGTTGTAGTACTCTGATTCCTTTCTCTCTCCCTACACTCTCTCCTCGCGTCTGCTGCCCTCACTCTCTCGTCCATTGTCATATTCCTCTGCAGGAATACTTTTTTGAACTTCTGTACATTTGCTAGACCTCCCTTCCTTAATAACAGATCCTCTTTCGTGTTCTCACTCATGAATACGACCTTTATCAATCAGTCTCTGTCCTTGTTATACTTTCCATGCCTGAGAACGTTTTCAATATTTTGGTCAGTCCTCTCCATCTATACCTCCTTAAGGATCTCAGTAACTATGTTTTTGTCCTTGTCTCTCCACTCCTTTGCGCTGGTCCCTGTTTGCCCCTAAATGCCTGCTACTGCTACTGCTCTTTTTCTCTCTATCAGCCAGCTAGTACATCTAGCTGCTTCCTGAGAAGAAGCCATTTCCATGGTAACTTTCCTTACTGCAGACCTAGCGTCATGGTGCTTTTTAAACTATTCTGCAAATGAGGGTTGTATTGTAAGATTCCCCTCAACAGGAACATTACCATCTCCCTGCTGGATGGCTCCGTGTGTGTGTGTGTGTGTGTGTACTCACCAAATTGTACTTACCTAATTGTGCTTGCAGGGGTTGAGCTTTGGCTCTTTGATCCTGCCTCTCAACTGCCAATCAACTGGTGTACAGATTCCAGAGCCTATTGGGCTCTATCATATCTACACTTGAAACTGTGTATGGAGTCAGCCTCCACCACTTCACTGCCTAGTGCATTCCATTTAATAATGATCTGACACTGAACAAGTTCTTTCTAACGTCTCTGTGGCTCATCTGGGTACTATGTTTCCACCTGTGTCCCCTTGTTCGTGTCCCACCCGTGCTGAAGAGTTTGTCTTGGTCCACCCAGTCAGTCGGCCGAGCGGCCGGGAGCCGGTCGGCCGAGCGTACAGTACGCTGGAGTTGTGATCCTATGGTCCCAGGTTCAATCCCAGGCACTGGCGAGAAACAATGGGCAGAGTTTCTCTCACCCGAGGCCCCTGTTATCTAGCAGTAAAATAGGTACCTGGATGTTAGTCAGCTGTCACGTACTGCTTCCTGGGGGTGGAGGCATGGTCGAGGACCGGGCCGCGGGGACACTAAAGCCTCGAAATCATCTCAAGATAACCACCCTGTCAATTCCCCTGAGAATTTTGTAGGTGGTTATCATATCTCCCCTTACTCTTCTGTTTTCCAGGGATGTGAGGTTCAGCTACTTTTGCCTTTCCTCGTAACTCATACCTCTCAGTTCCGGGACGAGCCTGGTGGTGTACCGCTGAATCTTCTCTAACTTTGTCTTGTGTTTAACTAGGTATGTACAGCTGGAGCTGCATATTCCAGGATTGGTCTGACATTAGTGTGTGTGTGTGTGTGTGTGTACTCACCTATTTGTACTCATGTCGGAAAATCCGACACCATTTAATATATCATACAGACAGATAATAATTGCTGCTGTATTACCAACAAGTTACCCATAGAAAACGTAACTTGTAGTGGATTTACCGTCTATAGAAAACGGGATATCATCACCACATACCATTATAAATTCACCAGCTATTCTGCTGGGAATTATTCTTAAATACATTAGTCTTTGGACTTTACCATCATAAAACATCTTATATAAATTAACTTAATTATCAGTATTAAAGTAGAGTAAATGTGACCCTTCTATCACTTTCCGTCATCTGGACAATGTAAGCCAGGCGTCAGTGGGGAAGGGGGGCAGCCATTGTTGTTGTCACCTCCGGGACGCATGGAGCAAATTCGGCTCCTATCATATCTGGACAATGTCGGCCAGTAGCGTCAGTGAGGATGGAGGGGCAGCCATTGTTGTGTCACCTCCGAGACGTGTGGAGCAAATTCGGCTCCTATCATATCTGGACAATGTCGGCCAGTAGCGTCAATAGTATGGAGTGTTAGACATTGCCATTGTTTATACTGAGACCAGAGGCTCACAGGAGCAAATACGGCTCCTGTTAATTTTACTTGGACGAAGTGTTATGGAAACCAAAGGTTTACCATTATCACACGCTGTCAACAAATTCAAGTTAAGTGTCTTTCCGAAACCCGCATATCTATCATTAGTGGCCATTAATGTCATTGGGTAGGGTGGTCCCGTTAGATCACGAAATCGCCACATACTAAAGGTAATTAAGCCAGGTCTTCAATGTTCCATGTACAGTATTTTCTCTGATATAGCTTGTCATATATAGGTATCTGGCTTTACAACTTGCGCCCTTTTAACAGGTCAAGACGAGGAAGCAAGGCTTTGTGCATCAGTTACTGGGTGATGGAAGCTACCTCAAAGAGGATAATTTGGTGTCTACACCCTAGTTATACCTGGTGGACTAACCTGCTGTACTATAAGATAAGGAACCTCTTCAATGTATGTAGTCTATTACTGTAGTTTGATTGGCTGCATATATAAATTTAATAAACCCCCCTAATGTGTAGAGGATCGATTTGTGAGATTGAGATTATTGCAGAAATACAGTCCACTTATCATTATACAAATTGCTATCGAAGTATATAAATTAACGTAAATATAAATTCATATAAATTAAATAAATATAAATCTCACAGGTCGGTTCCCACAACTCACCTATTTGTGCTTGCGGAGGTTGAGCCTTGGCTCTTTGGTCCCGCCTCTCAACTGTCAATCAACTGGTGTACAGATTCCTGAGCCTACTGGGCTCAGGAATACTATCATATCTTCATTTAAAACTGTGTATGGAGTCAGCCTCCACCACATCACTGCCTAATGCATTCCATCCGTTAACTACTCTGACACTGAAAAAGTTCCTTCTAACGTCTCTGTGGCTCATGTGGGTACTCAGTTTCCACCTGTGTCCCCTTGTTCGCGTCCCACCAGTGTTGAATAGTTTATCCTTGTTTACCCGGTCGATTCCTCTGAGGATTTTGTAGGTTGTGATCATGTCTCCCCTTACTCTTCTGTCTTCCAGTGTCGTAAGATGCATTTCCCGCAGCCTTTCCTCGTAACTCATGCCTCTTAGTTCTGGGACTAGTCTAGTGGCATACCTTTGGACTTTTTCCAGCTTCGTCTTGTGCTTGACAATTTACGGGCTCCATGCTGGGGCCGCATACTCCAGGATTGGTCGTACATATGTGGTGTACAAGATTCTGAATGATTCCTTACACAGGTTCCTGAACACTGTTCTGATGTTAGCCAGCCTCGCATATGCCGCAAACGTTATTCTTTTTATGTGGGCTTCAGGAGACAGGTTTTGTGTGATATCAACTCCTAGATCTTTCTCGCTGTCCGTTTCATTAAGTACTTCATCTCCTATTCTGTATCCTGTGTCTGGCCTCCTGTTTCCACTGCCTATTTTCATTACTTTGCATTTACTCGGGTTGAACTTCAACAGCCATTTGTTGGACCATTCACTCAGTCTGTCTAGGTCATCTTGTAGCCTCTTACTATCGTCCTCAGTTTCAATCCTCCTCATAATTTTTGCATCATCAGCAAACATTGAGAGAAACGATTCTATACCCTCTGGGAGATCATTTACATATATCAGAAACAGTATTCGTCCAAGGACCGACCCCTGCGGTACTCCACTCGTAACGTCTCGCCAATCTGAGACCTCACCCTTCACACTGACTCGTTGTCTCCTGTTACTTAGGTACTCCTGTATCCAACGAAGTACCTTCCCTTTCACTCTAGCCTGCATCTCCAGTTTTTTTCACTAGCCTCTTGTGTGGCACTGTATCAAAGGCTTTCTGACAATCCTAAAATATGCTGTCTGCCCACCCTTCTCTTTCTTGCCTTATTTTTGTTGCCTGGTCGTAGAATTCAAGTAACCCTGTGAGGCAGGACCTGCCATCCCTGAATCCATGTTGATGCTGTGTTACAAAGTTCTTTCGCTCTAGGTGCTCCACTAGCTTTCTTCGCACAATCTTCTGCATCATCTTGCATGGTATGCAAGTTAGGGACACTGGCCTGTAATTCAGTGCCTCCTGTCTATCCCCTTTCTTGTATATCGGGACTACGTTAGTTCCTTTCCAAATTTCTGGGAGTTCCCCTGTTGCCAGTGATTTGTTATACACTATGGAGAGTGGGAGGCCCAGTTCTTCTGCTCCTTCCTTTAGTATCCAAGGGGAGATTCCATCCGTTAACTACTCTGACACTGAAAAATTTCCTTCTAACGTCTCTGTGGCTCATGTGGGTACTCAGTTTCCACCTGTGTTTCCTTGTTCGCGTCCCACCAGTGTTGAATAGTTTACCCTTGTTTACCCGGTCGATTCCTCTGAGGATTTTATAGGTTGTGATCATGTCTCCCCTTACTCTTCTGTCTTCCAGTGTCGTAAGGTGCTTTTCCCGCAGCCTTTCCTCGTAACTCATGCCTCTTAGTTCTGGGACTAGTCTAGTGGCATACCTTTGGACTTTTTCCAAAGGTAAAAGTGTGTGTGTGTGTGTGTGTGTGTGTGTACTCACCTAATTGTACTCACCTAATTGTGCTTGCGGGGGTTGATCTTTGGCTCTTTGGTCCGGCCTCTCAACTGTCAATCAACTAGTGTACAGATTTCTGAGCCTACTGGGCTCTATCATATCTACATATGAAACTGTGTATGGAGTCAGCCTCCACCACATCACTTCCTAGTGCATTCCATTTATTAACTACTCTGACACTGAAAAAATTCTTTCTAACGTCTCTGTGGCTCATCTGGGTAGTAAATTTCCACCTGTGTCCCCTTGTTTGTGTCCCACCCGTGCTGAAGAGTTTGTCTTTGTCCCCCCTGTCAATTCCCCTGAGAATTTTGTAGGTGGTTATCATGTCTCCCCTTACTCTTCTGTTTTCCAGGGATGTGAGGTTCAGCTCCTTTAGCCTTTCCTCGTAGCTCAATCCTCTCAGTTCCGGTTCGAGCCTGGTGGCATACCGCTGAATCTTCTCTAACTTTGTCTTGTGTTTAACTAGGTATGGACTCCAGGCTGGAGCTGCATACTCCAGGATTGGTCTTACATAAGTGATATACAGGGTTCTGAAAGATTCCTTACACAAGTTTCTGAAGGCAGTTCTTATGTTGGCCAGTCTAGCATATGCCGCTAATGATATTCTTTTGATGTGGGCCTCTGGGGACAGGTTCGGTGTGATATCAACCCCCAGATCCTTCTCTCTATTTGACTCTTGCAGGATTTCCCCTCCCAGATGACACCTTGTGTTCAGCCTCCTGCTCCCTTCGCCTAATTTCATCACCTTACACTTTCCTGAGTTGACCTTTAGCAGCCATTTTCTATACCATTCCTCCAGTTTATCCAGGTCATCCTGTAGTCTCTGTCTATATTCATCCGTCTTGATTCTTCTCATAATTTTTGCATCATCAGCAAATATCGAGAGGAATGAGTCTATACCCTCTGGAAGATCGTTCACATATATAAGAAACAGGATGGGTCCAAGTACTGAGCCCTGTGGGACTCCGCTGGTGACATCTCGCCACTCTGATGTCTTCCCCCTCACCGTTACTTGCTGTTTCTTGTTGCTTAAGGGCTGTTGCCCTTATCCACTGGAGCACCTTCCCTTTTACTCCTGCCTGTTGCTCCAACTTTTTTAACAGCCTTTTATGGGGTACTGTGTCAAAGGCTTTTTGGCAATCCAGGAAAATGCAGTCGGCCCACCCTTCTCTTTCCTGCTTAATTTTCGTTGCCTGGTCATAAAATTCTATTAAACCTGTGAGGCACGATTTACCATCTCTGAACCCATGTTGGTGGTGCGTTACAAAGTTATTTCCCTCCAGATGCTCTACGAGCCTTTTCCTCACGATCTTCTCCAGCACCTTGCATGGTATACAAGTTAAGGAAACTGGCCTGTAATTCAGTGCCTCTTGCCTGTCACCCTTTTTGTATATTGGGACCACGTTAGCTGTCTTCCAACATTCTGGTAAGTCTCCTTTTTCCAGTGACCTGTTATACACCATAGAGAGTGGCACACTTAGTGCTTCTGCACCTTCCTTTAGTATCCATGGTGAGATTCTATCAGGCCCAACAGCCTTTGTCACATCCAGCTCCAGCAGACACCTTTTGACCTCATCACTGGTGAGGTCAAATTCCTCCAAGGTTGCTTGGTTTGCCGCCTCCTCATTTAGTGCAGGGGTTTCTCCTTGTTCTATTGTGAAGACCTCCTGGAATCTCTTGTTGAGTTCTTCACACACCTCCTTGTCATTCTCTGTGTATCTGTTCTCCCCTTCCAACAGCTTCATCATTTGTTCCTTCACTGCTGTTTTCCTCCTGATGTGGCTGTGGAGCAGCTTTGGTTGGGTCTTGGCATTACTCGCGATGTCATTTTCAAACTGTCTCTCTGCTTCCCTCCTCACTCTGATGTACTCATTTCTGGCCCTCTGGTATCTCTCCCTGCTCTCTGGTGTTCTGTTATTTCTGTAGTTTCTCCATGTTCTTTTACTCAGTTGTTTCGCTACCTTACATTCCTGGTTTAACCATGGGTTTTTCTGTTGTTTTTCGTTTTTCTCCTTTTGGACGGGGATAAACCTGTCTGCAGCTTCCTGGCACTTTTGGGTGACAAAATCCATCATGACCTGCACATTCTTGTCTCTAAGTTCTGTTTCCCATGGTATTCCCCTGAGGAAGTTCCTCATCTCCTCATATTTTCCTCTTCGGTAATTCAGTCTTTTCTCCTCCGCTCCCATCCTTGGATAGGTTATCCCTACCTCCACCAAATACTCAAAGGTCAGTATACTGTGGTCACTCATTCCTATGGGGGCTTCATCTTTGACTTTCCTTATTTCTGACTCATTCAGGGTGAATATCAAGTCGAGTCTAGCTGGTTCATCATTGCCCTCACTCTTGTGGGTTCCTTGACATGCTGGCTCAGAAAATTCCTTGATGCCACTTCCAAGAGTTTAGCTCGCCACGTATCTGCACCACCATGTGGGTCCCCATTCTTCCAGTCTATCTTTCCATGGTTGAAATCGCCCATGATTAAGAGTCTTGAGCCATTCCTGCAGGCAACTGAAGCTGCTCTCTCTATTATATTAATGGTTACCATGTTGTTCCTATCAAACTCCTGTGTAGGTCTTCTGTCATTTAGGGGAGGGTTGTAAATGACTGCCACTAATATCTTAGGTCCACCCATTGTTATAGTTCCTGTTATGTAATCTCTGAATCCGCCACAGCCCGGAATTTCCATCTCATCAAAACTCCAGTCCTTCCTTATCAGCAGGGCCACTCCTCCACCTCCTCTCCCTTCCCTCTCTTTCCTTATTATATAGTAGTCCTTTGGAAACACAGCATCTGTTATGATTCCTGACAATTTTGTTTCCGTTAGTCCTATTACATCTGGGTTTTCTTCTTGCACCCTTTCTGCCAGTTCACTTGCTTTATTGGTAATCCCATCAATGTTTGAGTACATTACCTTGAAGCTCACTTTCTTATATCCAATTTCACCCACACTCCCTACAAGTGTAGGAGGTTGTTCTATGGCCATTGCTACTTGGGTAGGCTCCTCCTCCTGTGAGGTAGTTTCCAGGGGTTCAGGGGGAGGTGGAGTGGGGTGGAGGGCATAGGTCTTCCTCAGGCCTGCTGGGGCAGGAAGAAGTCCTGGGGGTGAGGGAGCAGGGATTGCTTGGGGAGAGGGCACGCCCTCCTGCGGTGTAGTTGACAGGGGTTTGGAGGGAGGTGGAGTGGGGGATAGAGGGCTTTGGTCTTGCTCAGGCCTGCTTGGGGCAGGGAGAAGACCAGGGGCTGGGAAAGCAGGGGCTACTTGGGGTAAGGGGAGGGGGAGGATTTGGGTTTCATGATGGGCATTATGCAGGGGCAAGGAAGGGTTTGTGCAGGGGGGTAGGGAGGGCCCTATTGGGTGGTGGGCTGGGGTGTTGCATTCCCCCCTGGGGTTCCTGGGTTGCTGGATTAGGGTTCCCCACTCCCCTCTGGGATTGCTGGGTTGGAGGCTGAGGTTCCCTGGCTCTCTTCCCTCTCCTTGGGCCTTTTCCTTGCATCTGCTGCCCTTACTATCTCATCTCTGGTCATGTCCCTCTGAACATACACCTCTTTGTAGTTCCTTGCATGCCTCAGTTTGCTCTTCCTTACTAGGATGTCCTCTTTGATGTCCTCGCTCTTGAATACTACCTTGATCAATCTCTTTTTGTCTCTGTTGTACTGGCCAATCCGGAAAAACTGTTCTATGTCTCGTTCAGCCCCTTCCATTCCTATCTCCTTTAATATCCCTGCCACTGCAGCTTTGTCTTTAGTCCTCGTTTCCTCCCTTGTGGAACCCTCTTGTTCCTTGACACCTACCACTACTACAGCTCTTTTCCTTTCCATTAGCTGGCTTGTGCATCTAGCTGCCTCCTGTGAGGTTACTGCTTTCAGCAAAGGTTGGGCCAATTGTAGGGGTCCCTGCTATTGCTACATCTCCTGGCACCTGGGGGGTTGGTCCCCTGGGCCAGAGTCTGATGAGGGCCAATTTTTAGGCTTTTTATCTCCTCTTGTGCTGCAATTAGTTATATCTGCAGCTTTCATATAGTTTCCCTCAGGTCCTTCAATTCCCCACTGACTTCTTTCCATGCCTTAGCAATCATCTCCATGTGTGACTCGTCCAGTCCATCTCCTCCAGCGTCATTCTGTTGTCTTACCATCCCGCTTGACCTGTGTGTGTGTGTGTGTGTGTGTGTGTGTGTGTGTGTGTGTGTGTGTGTGTGTGTGTGTGTGTGTGTGTGTGTGTGTGTGTGTGTGTGTGTGTACTCACCTAGTTGTGCTTGCGGGGGCTGAGCTACGGCTCTTTGGTCCCGCCTCTCAACTGTCAATCAACAGGTGTACAGGTTCCTGAGCCTATTGGGCTCTATCATATCTACACTTGAAACTGTGTATGGAGTCAGCCTCCACCACATCACTTCCTAATGCATTCCATTTGTCAACCACTCTGACACTAAAAAAGTTCTTTCTAATATCTCTGTGGCTCATTTGGGCACTCAGTTTCCACCTGTGTCCCTGTTACGAATCTTACTAAGATTCTGCCATTCCTCTTGATTCTCATATTACTTTATTGTCTTGTTCTCTAATTAATATTGCATCCAGTTGTATGATATAAGATTTTGTATGTTATATATATATATATATATATATATATATATATATATATATATATTATAGCATGCTGTAGTGTGCCCGAGTTATTTTGGTGTTAGATTTCTCGTGTAGTTTCTCCGTGTGGACGGTTAACCATATTTGGATATGGCCAGTGTGGGAACATTGTTGTCAATCGAGTGTCTATAGTTTTACCTTTATTTATTCCCATATTTGATTGCCGTATTATTGTATGGAATGTTGTACCAGTATTTACTACTCTTTAGTTTGACAATGTTTTGAATATTAGTGCTGCATTTTGTTATTAGAATTTCCACAATGTTTATGTGGACGTTTAGTTGATTTTTTGGTAGACGTTTAGTCGACGTTTGGCCTGCGGACCAAAGCGAGGGCAGTAGCGTGGCGGCTGTTGTCGAGAGGAGTTGTGTTTTAAGCTAAGTCATTGGTCACTGTTATTTTAGCCCATATAAATGTTAATTATCTGGTTAGATGATTGAGTATTACTATTGATTAATCCATGTTCTGGTGATATTGCTCATGTCTCAATGATTAGTTTTATTTTATGATATTGCATGCTGAAGAATATTTCTGGCTATTATTTATACATTTAATTGTTGTTATGTTTGTCCCCCTTAGCATAAATATATTGTTCTCCATTTTATGCAGTGATGTAATTATACCCCTAGACATCTGTTGGCATGGCCGATTTATTATCATTTCTTTACACTGCGGGGAGAAGAACCTTATTTAGTCTCAAGGGTGGAAACAGTCCCCTAGTGCGTGTGCTCCTTGTGTTAAACAGCCTGTCTTTATCAACCCTGTCGACTCCCTTGAGGATCTTGAATGTGGTGATCATGTCCCCCCTAACTCTTCTGTCTTCCAACGAAGTGAGGTTTAATTCCCGTAGTCTCTCCTCGTAGCTCATACCTCTCAGCTCGGGTACTAGTCTGGTGGCAAACCTTTGAACCTTTCCCATTTTAGTCTTATGCTTGATTAGATATGGACTCCATGCTGGTGCCGCATACTCCAGGATTGGCCTGACATATATGGTATATAATGTTCTGAAAGATTCCTTACACAAGTTTCTGAATGCCGTTCTTATGTTGGCCAGCCTGGCATATGCCGCTGATGTTATCCTCTTGATATGGGCTGCAGGAGACAGGTTTGGCGTGATATGACACACAATTGTGTGTGTGTGTGTGTGTGTACTCACCTAGTTGTACTCACCTAGTTGTGCTTGCGGGGGTTGAGCTCTGGCTCTTTGGTCCCGCCTCTCAACTGTCAATCAACTGGTGTACAGGTTCCTGAGCCTATTGGGCTCTATCATATCTACACTTGAAACTGTGTATGGAGTCAGCATCCACCACATCACTGCCTAGTGCATTCCATTTATTAATGATCTGACACTGAACAAATTCTGTCTAACGTCTCTGTGGCTCATCTGGGTACTATGTTTCCACCTGTGTCCCCTTGTTCGTGTCCCACCCGTGCTGAAGAGTTTGTCTTTGTCCACCCGGTCGGTCGGCCGAGCGGTCGGGAGCCGGTCGGCCGAGCGTACAGCACGCTGGACTTGTGATCCTGTGGTCCCAGGTTAGATCCCAGGCGCTGGCGAGAAACAATGGGCAGAGTTTCTCTCACCCTAGGCCCCTGTTACCTAGCAGTAAAATAGGTACCTGGGTGTTAGTCAGCTGTCACGGGCTGTTTCCTGGGGGTGGAGGCCTGGTCGAGGACCAGGCCGCGAGGTCACTAAAGCCCCGAAATCATCTCAAGATAACCACAAGATAACCACCCTGTTAATTCCCCTGAGAATTTTGTAGGTGGTTATCATATCTCCCCTTACTCTTCTGTTTTCCAGGGATGTGAGGTTCAGCTACTTTTGCCTTTCCTCGTAGCTCATACCTCTCATTTCCGGGACGAACCTGGTAGCATACCGCTGAATCTTCTCTAACTTTGTCTTGTGTTTAACTAGGTATGTAATCCAGGCTGGAGCTGCATACTCCAGGATTGGTCTGACATTAGTGTGTGTGTGTGTGTGTGGGGGGGGGGGGGGGGGGATTCCCATGGTAAGTGTGAGTGGCAGGTAACCTTAGACGTTCTGTGGTCAAGGTTGGGGGATTCAAACCCACCCTCCAACATCTGGGAATAATACCAGCAGCCTCCACAACACTCCCCCAGCCTCCAGCTGAGGCTTGTAGATGCCTCATCTAACCTCACTTATGTCACACATTAACCTACAGTTCCTGTGATATATAAACTCCTCAAGACAGTGGCGTCTCACCAGTATAAACTGTATTAGATTTTGTCCCGAAATAGGTATTATGCTGACTAGACTTATATGTATGTATGTATGTATGTATGTACTTACCTAGTTGTACATGCGGGGGTTGAGCTCTGGCTCTTTGGTCTCGCCTCTCAACTGTCAATCAACTAATGTACAGGTTCCTGAGCCTACTCGGTTCTATTATATCTACAATTGAAGCTGTGTATGGAGTCAGCCTCCACCACATCACTTCCTAATCATTCCTTTTCTCTACTACTCTGACATTGAAAAAATTCTTTCTAACGTCTGTATTGGATTTGGTCCCGAAATAGCTATATGCTGACTAGACAAATATGTATGTATGTATGTATGTATGTATGTATGTATGTATGTATGTATGTATGTATGTATGTATGTATGTACGCATGTATGTATGTATGTACGTATGTATGTACGTTTTGTATGTAGGCATGTTTGTATGTATGTATAAATGTATGTGTGTATGTATTCCCAGTCACGTCAAAGAGAGCCCCTCTATCATCAAGTTTAAGAAAAATACAACAAAGTACTACCTAATCAACTCCTTGTAACCTACCTTACCACCTAAATGTCAACATATGTCAGTTCAGTTCATGCTGTTTATCTCAATTATTCTTAAGTCTTAGTTTTTAAGTTTTTTTCTGACATTTTGCCCGAAAGGATGTGCGCACCACTCCCAACATCAACACCACTCTCAAAACCACCACCACTCCCAACACCAACACCACAATTTACAACATCAACACATCTACCAACACCAACACCAGTGCCAACACCAACACCACTGCCAATACCAACACGACTACCAACACTAACACCACTTCCAACAACACCACCACTCCCAACACCAACCCCATTGCGGGAGGTTATGCTATTGATGACTACATATTGGTGTCTGTCACAGAGATAGGAACGAATATAGTCCAGAGCAAGGCCTCGTATTACTTCGATAGTGAAGGCTATTCACAGAATTACTGCATTGCATATTCCATGTATATAAAGTATATTATCATTATTATTATCTATTAAAGACATATTTATATATATTATTAAATTGAAACATTTTTCACAACAAAAAAATAGTGCCAGAGTTAATTTCACGTGGATCCCACCCAGTGGGGAGTAGTTGAACTTATCTATCCATGAGCTCTAGTGGACCCCATACACCAACCCGTGAGCTGTAGCTGACCACATAACCCAGTCTGTGGGCTGTAGGTGACCCCATACTCCACCCATGAGCTGTAGTTGACCCCATACCCCAAATCGTGAGCTGTAGTTCACCCCATATCCCAACCCGTGAGATGTAGGTGACCCCATAGTCCAACCCGTGAGCTGTAATTAAACCCCAAAGTGAACTCTGACAAATTTTGGTCTTTAATTGGACTCGCAATTTTTGGCCTTTTATTGGACACTGATTAATTTTGGTTTCAAAATTCTGACGAATTTTGGTCTCAAAGTGGACTCTGACGAATTTTGGGCTTAAACTGGACTCTGACGAATTTTGGGCTTTAACTGAAATCTGACTAATTTTCGGTCTTCTACTGGATTGGGTCTATAACTGCTCTCCGTCAAATTTCGGTCTTTTAATGATCTGTTATATATTGGTCTTCCACTGGTCTCTGAATATTTTCGGGCATGAATTGGACTCTGACAAAAATCGGTCTTAAAACTTGCCTCTGATGAAAATTGATCTGAAAATGGTCTGTCAAATTTTGGTCTTTTAATGATCTTTTTTTTTTAGTTTATTTAGGTTTATTTAGGTCCAGTTTATTTAGGTCTTCAACCATTTTTTGGACTTTATTGGTCTCAGAAAAACTTACTGCTAAGATGGCTATTTTCCTTAACGAAACTTATATGACAATTTTCATTGAAAATAGTCTTTTGAAATAATTTCGGTCGTACACTCTTAAATAAACTCCTATGATTATATGAACTCTGAAATATTTTCATTAAAACTGAACTCTGAGAATTTTGTGAATTTCTCCCATAAGAACTCTTTAAATCCAAAAGAGTGATTTTTTGTCTTGAATTTCCCCCCATAAGGTCTCTTTAACTCCAAATGAGTGATTTTGAAAACATTTACTGTAGAGTTTATTCACAGTAAGATGGGAGCGAACTTTGCCCATGAATTTTCTATGACAATTTCTTAACAAACTTTTATGATTATATGAATACTGAAATAATTTAGTCTTAAACGGATGTGACTGAATAAAACTCTGAAAAAAAATAAAAAAATTATCATTTTATTCCAAAATTAAAAAACATTTCATTCCAGCATAATTGAGGCCGTTGATAGTGTTAAGGATTGTAATGTTGTTTACCTTAAATTTAGCAAAGCTTTTGATAAAGTGCCACATAAAAGTGATTAAAAAGAGAGATGCTCATGGTATTGGGGTGCTATAATAAATTGGATTAGGTCATGGATATACCGAAGAAAACAGGCAGTTAGTATAATAAATTTTCCCAGGTAGTCAGACTTGGAAAATGTTGTAAGTAGAGTACCTCAGGGCTCTGTCCTGGGACCTCTGTTATTCATAATATATATATATATATATATATATATATATATATATATATATATATATATATATATATATATATATATATATATATATATATATATATATATATATAAATGAATTAGTTTCAGGTCTGAGCAACAACATTTGCAAATTTGCCGATGATACAAAAATCGGGAGGAAAATAAACACATAAAAAGACTCACTATCACTTCAAGACGATCTAAATAGGGTTTTGAAATGGTCAAAAGATTGGCAGCTGCAGTTAAATGCTGACAAATGAGAGGTTTTGCAGATAGGTAATGATGATAGAATTACAAAATACGAGATAGATGGTGCTGAGATTGCGAAGTCGGATTGCGAAAGTGATCTGGGAGTTATGATTAGTAAGAATTTAAAACTAAAAGATCAATGCTTGAATGTTCGTAATAAGGTAAATAGGACATTTGAACTTATTAATCGAAGCATTAGTAACAAGACACTTGATGTTGTTCTTCAGCTATATCTTGCCCTGGTTAGGCCCCTATTAGATTATGCAATTCAGTTTTGGTCGCCGTACTATAGAATGGATATAAATTCACTTGAACGAGTCCAGCGTAGGCTTACAAAGTTAATACCCCCAAATTAGAAACCAGTCATATGAAGAAACATTAGCAAAGCTTAAATTGCATTCATTGGAAAGGGGAAGAGTTAGGGGTGACATGGTAGAGGTTTACAAGTGGATGAATCGACATAACAAAGGGATATTAATAGGGTATTAAAAGCACCAAATCAAGACAGAACACGAAATAATGGGTATAAATTGCATAAGTTTAGATTTAGGAAAGACATGGGTGAATACTGGTTCGGTAACAGTGTTGTTGATTTGTGGAACTAATTACGGCGTAACTTGGTGGAGGTGGGGGTCCCTCGATTGTTTCAAACGTTGGTTGGACGTATATTTGAGTGGGATTGAGTGGTTATAAATAGGAGCTGCCTCGTATAGGCCAGTAGGCCTTCTGCAGTTACCTTTGTTCTTATGTTCTTATACCCATTCTGCGGGCGGTAGTGGACGCCATACCCATCCTCCCAGCGGTAGTGGGCCCCATACCCACCCTGTGGATGATAGTGGTCCCCAGACCCATCCTGTCGGCGGTAGTGGGCCCCATACCCATCCTGTGAATGATAATTGTCCCCAAACCCATCCTGTCGGCGGTAGTGGGCCCCATACCCATCCTGTGGATGATAGTGATCCCCATACGCATCCTGCAGATGACAGTGATCAGTTTATGCACACCTCTCTACTTGTTATTAATACTACGGTGCATTGTGCATGTTTAATATATTTTTTTTGATTAGTGGTTCGTTTATTGCACTGGATTCAGAAGATATGTTGTGCACACTGTGGAGCTACATATGTGACAATATATATTTGGCAAGAAATATCAGCTCGGACTGAGAGACCTTGAAAACAGGCGTGCTTAAGTGGAGCAGAGAGGCCTAGCTCCATGTGCCCCGCCTCTTTGCAGTGGCTCTACACGCATAGATAGTGTTTGAATTATTACTACTCATCCTGCGATATGATTGGAGTCCCTTTTGCTGTATGATTGTTGTGTAACTCTGTAGCACGTGGTGTGTGCAGCTGTGAACCTGCCCAGGCGACATTCGAGGCATGGCGACTTCTTTTTTAGAGACGGCAGATGTTTCCTCAATGGCCTCACACCAGCGTGCTAGTACATCATGTCGTCAACACGAGGATGATACAAGCATGGTATCTCTCACAGTGGAGTCAAATGGTGGTCAGGAGGAGCCCAATAGTGACGACAATCTTAACACTTGGACACGTGTTGAGACCCAAAGAAAGACAAAAGCAACCATCGATTTAATAAATCCTAACCATGTGAAGGAAAGAATCAACCTGCATTTTCCCCCGGGCACGGAAACTGAAACGAAATATATATGGTTGGCTGAGGCAGCCAAAAAACACCCTGGTGGTGGGTATGTGTTGGCATATGGACACGTAAACCATGTCCGTGTGAACATTACTGCAGAGGTGGTACAATATTTCTGTACTCAAGAGCTTTATGGAGTAACAATGAGAAACCCACCACCGCCTGCTCATAGCCACAGGAAACTCATCATCATTTTTGGGGTGGACCTCTACCAAGACTACAAACTGGTGGAACAGCATGATCACATCGTCAGTGCAAACAGAACAACTGGCAGAGAGACTACTGTCGCCCATTGGACCAGCGACAAGTCTCTGCCGGAAAGATTTACTGTCCCTAGTGCTTATCGACACCTAACAATGAAGGGTAACAACCCTCCCAAGCGCAGGTGTTATAAGTGCTAACAGTGGAATCGTGTTGCAAGAAACAACAGGAATGATGAGCGGTGTGGCCACTGTGCCAGAAAGCATGCAACATCTGTGTGTGATGTTTAAAAGAAAAATGGTGAAACAATGAAATCGAAGTGTGCCAACTGTCATGTGGAGGGAGTTCCCGCCTGGCATGAGGACTGTGCCGCACTCCTTGAGAGACGGGTTGCCCTTGGTAAACCAGCAAGGATCGCCAGTAACCACCCTGGCTAATCTGCAGTGCCACCACCAGTCACTTACCCACACTTTCCTCCCTTACCCAACAACCCGCAACGCCACATGTTGGTCGGAGGGCCCGGACCAGGCACAGAAAATTGCTGAGCTTATAAATACAGAAGAAAGACAAAGCAAAATTATGGAAAACGTGAGCAGGCAAATAACTGAACAAAGCAAGGAAATCATGCACCAAAAAACGATGATAACCACTCTTCAGGAATCTGGGAGAGAATTAAATGTGTGCAGGTCACACCACCCTGTAATACCACCATGTGCTCCCAGGCGGCCAGCACCCCGGTGGGGGACCCCAGCTGGGGGTGTCCCAGCCTTCATGCCAGCTGGCCAAACCCTCCACGGCTCCCCACACTCCATGCACTAAAGCTGGGCAAATCAACTGCTCTTGTAGATGACGGTATTACTTACAGTTTACTGAGATTAGTCTCACAAGTACCAGGTAATCCACTTTTAGTGTTGTACAGAATGAGTTTAAGTGAAGGAGTATTACTTGATGCTTGGACAAAGAGTGTCACTGTTTCCATCTCCAAACCACACTCAGATAATCATAGACCCATGTCTCTAACATTACTTACTATCGTGTGTTACTAACATCGTGTGTTTATAGAGTGCATGAACGCATTGTTCTTAACAGACTCATGTATCGGATACAGGGGCACCTGTCACCCCCAACTGTTTGGATTTATGCCTGGGCTCAGTACATAACACTGTTTTGCTGAATACTTCGCTCATATTGAAGCTTCCCCTCAAGCAGTCTTCATCGACCTAGCAGCAGCTTTTGATACAGCAAACAGAGAAATCATACTGGAACAGCTTGCCGAGCTATCTTCTTGAGATGATTTGATTTGATGATTTCGGGGCTTTAGTGTCCCCGCGGCCCGGTCCTCGACCAGGCCTCCAACCCCCAGGAAGCAACCCGTGACAGCTGACTAACACCCAGGTACCTATTTTACTGCTAGGTAACAGGGGAATAGAGCGAAAGAAACTTTGCCTATTGTTTCTCGCCGGCGCCTAGGATCGAACCCAGGACCACAGGATCACAATTCCAGTGTGCTGTTCGCTCTGCCGACCGGCTCCCACTGGAGAATAGCTAGGAATACAAGGAAAATTACTGAAATGGATAAAGGGCTATTTGTCTAATCGAACAGCATATGTTTTGTTTAATGGTGTTAAAAGCACAGTGAGCAAACACTTTGAACTGGGAACTTCACAAGAAGGGGTCCTCAGCCCATTGTTGTTCAATGTTGTGATGCATAAACTTATTAAAGATCTACCAACTAATAATGAAGACACTGTTATTTGTTATGCTGATGATATATGTTTACAGGCTGCCTCCGTGCCAAGAATGCAAGTTCTGCTCGACGCTTTTGCTACTAGAGGTGAGGAATGTGGCCTCCTTATCTCTGTACAGAAAACTCGAGCCCTCATTCCGTGTGGTATTCCACCAGCCAATCATCATACAGATGGGCGAACACTTGAGAACTGCGAGTCTTACACATACCTTGGTGTCCCTATTAACGACCCTGGATACCTTTCTTCTCTCAAAAAGACACTGTGAGAGAGATCAAAGCCCTCGCGGGTCCATGTTGGTGTCAATCATGGAATTAACGTGAGACTTGCTAGAATGTTTTATGTATCATTTATACGCTCTGTGATTGACTACAATGCTCTATATCTCACACTGTAAACAGAAAAAGAGATGAAATCTCTTGAAACCTTGCAAAATGAAGCTATGCGTCTCATTCTTGGGGCTCCAAAGTCCACGAGAATAGTTAATTTGAGAGCAGAGTTAAAAGTACCTACCATAAGGGAGAGAATTTTGTTTATTAGTACAGTTTTCGGAGTGAAGTAGATCTCGGCAACACATGAAGTTTCAAGCTAAACTTTTTAATATGCTGCACTCATCTGAGGTCTATAGAAGAATAGCGAAATCTGATTATATATTTTTGGTTCTACAAGATAGCCAACTCCATCAAAATATTAATATGTACCCAATTCAATTAATGATTAATCAACCAATTTCTCCATGGGATAACTGGGATCTGCCAGTTGATTTTGTAAATGCACCCAAGAAAGATAGTGTGCACTCTACATTATTAAAACAGTTAACACTGAAAAGCATCACTGAAAGTATTCAGAGTATGGGTAACGATGTGCATCAGTGCTATACCGACGGCTCTGTAGAAGAAGGTGGACGATGTACCGGATGTGCATGTAATATATTTGAACAATCTTCTCTCGTACATACAGCAATGAAGCGCGTCAATGACTGGGCAAGTACAACTCAAACCGAACTTGCAGGCATATACCTTGCCACTGAATTTTTAAAAGACAAAGGCAATGGACTTATATACTGTGACTCGCAGAGTGCACTCCTGGCATTGAACGCACATAGTAGTAACACCCAGAAAATATTCAGTGATATTCGAATGAATGTTTTAGCTGCTAAAAAAACTGATTGAAATGCCTATGGATACCATCACATGTTGGCATTTCAAAGCCTGACACTGTTGATATGCTTGCAAAGACAGCCTGAAGAAACCTAGTGGTAGAAATTGATATGGGTGTTTCATTAGCAGTTACAAAGAGAATACTTAAACAAATATCTAATGAAAATCTCACCGACCTAACAAATTCACAAAGAGCTGAAAGTTGTAGCATTAAATATTATGATAGATATCCTGAGGAGACATTCACATATGGGACTAATAGAACAAGAACTCGGCAATGTGATCTTATTGTGGCCAGAATACGCCTGGGATATAGACGTATCTGGCAGCTTTCTCAAAACCCAAATGTCGAGTACACAATGTGTCAACTTTGTGAAAGAGAAAACATGCACTCCATTGAAGATTATATTGTAGAATGTCCCATATTGACTGACTTTCGCCCTCCTGGGCTAAGGTATGCTGAACTCTGTAATTACTACATGAGTACTGGAACACTTGATGATATATTGGACTTGTACCCTAGATTGACCATGTAAATGTATCAATTATACAATGTATCTATGTGATGTAACTATATAACCTGAGCTTGTAAAAGCACCTTAATTAATGACCTTCAATGATTAAGTGCTTAATTGCACACTAATTTCTCTATCAGCTATCCCACCCTGTCAGAGTAAAAGAGACAAATGTATGTGAATGCATGTGTGTGTACATATGTATGTATATGTACGTATATGTGTGTGTATGTATATGTATGTGTATAAAGTATATATGGAAACTGATCTGAATTACATTTCACCTTTGTAAATGCACATTAATGACACTATGTAAAAGACACATCAAACACTTTATGTAGGGCATACGTTAATCTGTGTATCTATGTATTATGTATATAGGTTAGCTTAGCATTTTAAAAACACCGAATAACCTGAGGTTGATTGTTTAATAAACCCCTTAACTATATGTTTAACACATCTCTAACCTTGTCCATGGAAGACACAAGAAAATGTATGTATGCTAGTTAGCATTGTACGTGTGTGGCCACGTCTGTGTTAGAAAATAATAATAAAAAACTCCAGCCTCATCAACGCGGTGCCCTATGAACAGAGATCAAACTATTCCACATGGAAACGCAAAGTGCTGTTGATGCGTATTACGATGCAACTGATCTTGATAATGAACAAAATGACAGTGAGAGTGAGAATTTCAATGAGGATGAAGGAGATCATGAAGCAAACACAGGTGCTGATAAAATCTGCTTGAAGGAAAATAGTAGTGGAAATGATGATGAAAGTGATTGTGATGTGATAATGATCAAATTGAAACCAGTGACGCCAGTAGTGATAATGAAGAAGTAGAATTGGACGAGGATGACCGCCTCAGACCGCACATGCCACATCCCAGATGGTTCCGCCGTAACAAACTTAGAGAACTGGTGACAGGTGATGTGCTTACCGAAGGGGAAAAAGACGCCGTAATAATTAATGCACTGCAACCAGTATCGGAATATAATTGATTTTATGAAACTGCAGACAGATAAAGTAAAAACAAAGAACAAGAGTATCCACTCGATCTCATAAAAAACAGGTACAGTGTCATCAAGATACTCAGTTGGAATATTGCTTCTCATAGAAAACGGTATTCAGACCTCCATCATAAGGTTATGACTGAAAACATAAATATTGTCTGCCTCCAAGAAACCATAACTCCCGCAGGTAAAACCCCGCAGAATCTGCCTAGTTATCAGTGTTATAATCCCAGATGAAAAAAATACGTGTCGCATGTATGTTAAAAAATCACTGCCACATGAGCCACTTCCCGCTCAACAACGAGAGGGGTTTCAATATCATGGTATCCGGGTACAAGTTGGTAACTCTACACTAAATGTTATGAATGCCTATGCACCTACTGGCCTCCTCCAGTATACAGACCTTTCTAATTTTACACATACTGACCCTACAATCTTAATTGGGGATTTAAATGCTAAATACAAACAATTAGGGGATCAACTCACAAACACCAACGGGAGAAGATTATTGGCACCTCTCGATCCATATGATGTTCAAATTATCAGCAAGAATCAACCAACGCAAATATATGGGGGAGTCCTCAATAGGTGCACTAGCCCTGTCATACACAACTCATGAGACTGATATTATGGAGGATTTAATGTCTGACCATTTAGCCATAACAGCTAACATACACGTGGTTAATGTTGGCCTACCTGTCACTAAGCTTAGTAGATGCAGGCTAACAGTAAGGTAATAGCAAGAAAACTTCTTCATAAACAGCATTGAACATTGGTATAACAATTATGAGCTTGAGAATGTATAACAGGTTTATGATGACCACGTGAATAATACCTATGAGGCCATCAAAAATAGTGAGTCACACCAAACAAAAAGACGTACTGGTAAACAGGTTAGACACAACCAGTACTATGATGATGCTAAACTAAGAGAACTTAAATCAATTGCCAGACAAACGGGTAAAGCATATAAGAGCCTTAGAACTCCTCAAATGTTAAAACTGTTTCAGGCCGCGCTTGCAGCCGCAAGGGAGAGAATGACTGAACTGAGACAAAATGAATGGGAGGGTTTTGTTAGTGGACTTAACCTGCATACTCCCCTGGGCATAGCCTGGAAAGGCATAAACAAAATTATTGGTAAAAATAATAGACAAGTGTCACACCCAAATCTGCTACAGAAAGCCAATCAGTTAATTACAAAATGGGCTCACGTTTCCAGCTTTAGAATGTTACCAGCTAGCACTAGGGAGAAATTGTAGGCGAGGTCCACAGACAGAAATGCTCTCATAAATTTCATGTTGAGCAAGCAACATGATGAATGTGAAGTTCCATATACAGATTATGAATTGAATGTAGCCCTCTCCAGGGGCAGCAGCACTGCTCCTGCTGAGGACGGTATCACCTATGATATTCTAAGACTCCTACATCGTGTAACCGGTAATCCATTATTAGAACTGTTTAACGCGAGTTATGTCACTGGGCAGTTGCCAGTTTCATGAACCAGCAATCTTACGGTACCTATACCAAAGCCAGGCCAATCTGATGCTTTTCGTGTCATCTCACTGACCAGTTGCATGTGCAAAACCTTAGAGAGAATGGTGCTTAATAGATTACTGTATAGAGTTAAAGAGCACATGTCACCTGATATCAATGGTTTCACACATGATAAAAGTGTACACAACTGTATCACAACCTTTCTCACTATTCATGGAGATAAAAGGTACAAGTACATAGCATTTCCTGATTTAAAAAATGCCTTTGATATTGCTAATAGGGAAGTGATTATGAATGAATTAGCAAGAAAGGATATAGGTGGACATTTATTACAATGGATACGGGGCTATCTTACCAACCGGAAGACCTCTGCACTGTTTCAAGGCAACAAAAGTGAAATTAAATTAATGCAACTCGGCACCCCACAAGGAGGAGTACTAAGTCCTACCTTGTTTAATGTTTTAATTAATGCCTTACTAAATTCAGTCCCAACTAGTCCGGCAAACATTACTATCAGCTACGCAGATGACATCCTTGTGCATACTAAAATCCACCGCGAAATGGAATCAATCTTAAATTGAATACATACAGCTTGTGAGAGCCTTAGTATTGTAATCATCGTTGCTAAAACTAAGGTATTTAACAGACAAGTTGGCAACTGCAAAAGTGGATCAAGAAAATTTAAGATATATAACATACCAGTAGACTATGTCTCTTCTTTCAAATACCTTGGTGTCTCTGTCACTTGTACCTCAACTGCAGTCAATAAGTTACATCAACAATGTAGAGGCAGGCTCAAAGCTCTCAGAACTGTAGTGGGGTACAGCCCTAAATACGGAGTTAATATTAGAATAGCAAAAATGATGTACTTAGCATATATAAGGTCTCTGATAGACTATCATGCACCAGCTTTAGTTCTGCAAAATGGCAATAGTATTGATAGACTCGAAAAAACGCATCATGAAGCACTCAGAATTATACTTAGCAGTCCTATAACTACCAAAGTTCTCAACGTCCGGTAAGAATTAAATATAATTAGCATTCGAGATAGAATATTTGCAATCAATCTTATGATGGGACTAAAGCTTCTGCGTGATAACAAAAACAACATTGTGTCAGTTGAGCTCTTAGAACCCATACATAATGAACCAGCAAATCTAAATGGATTCAAAGAACAGCCACTCATATTAAAATGATGGGACTACACGACTCATATACGGATGAAAGAATACAGCACTTCCTTCCACCCTAGTAGATAGTACCATTTAACATCCTGACGCCTGCATACCCCACCAAGAAACTAATCACACACAACCCTCATTCTCAGCTTGCTGCTAAAATAAGCACCATAGAACACATTCCCAATATACAAACTGAATACAAAATCGCACAGACCATATAGTGTGGTAGTGGTAGTGGAACCCATAACCATCCTGTGGATGATAGTGGTCTCCAAACCTATCTTGTGGGTGGTAGTGGACCCCCATACTCACCCTGTGGGCAGAAGTGGACCCAATACCCTTCCTGTGGATGACAAAGAGTGGTGCTAACTGGGAATGAATCTGATTGGAAAAATGTGGTAAGTGGGATACCACAGAGGGTACATTTTAAGACAGAACTTGCATGTGGGCCCCACAAAAATAGTACATGCACCCACACATATATAATATAACCCTACATCCTGGTGTGGGGTTAAATAATTAATATTTACGATATATATTTCCAGGTGAATAACCCTTTCAACAGAAATGAAACGTAATGTTTTGAGTGGAACGTAAATCTTTCATGATGTGCCATCTAATGTACAGCATACTGAGTATTATTCTCTTTTTTAAGCCTTGTGTATTGTTCAAATGTTTATCATGTTGATTAGTTGCTGCCCTACGGCATGTTGTTAATGTTTTAGCCCCAGTTTTGTTAAGTGCCAATATAATATATAGTTTTTAATATTATCGACAATTTCCGTTATATTCCTATCTATTCCAGTACACTGGTTTGCCCAGGGGGCCCATAATACTGTTAAGACAACCATGTTTAAGGCCCAACCCTTTTTGCCTTATATATAAATAACCGAGATGAGAATATTACAAACTACAGTGTTAGGATTAATTACTACAGATGTTAAGTGTAGCATGTTTTAAGCAGATGTTCTTTTGTTTATACTCTTGTAAATAGTAAGTTATGTACAAGTTATGTACCTGTTGTTGTTGTGGTTGTTGGTTGTTGACAATAAACCATGTGGACGAAGATTGTTTCTCTTCCGCCTTAAACATAACACACAGCATGTGAAACCTGTGTAAAACCTGTATAACCTGCAGCCACCTGCCATAGATATCAATATATCAGCCTAATTCTGGCAATTTCAATGTCACATTGTCTAGTGGATGTTTCATGCTGGCTGTATATATAATTCTCGGTTCTAAACATGTCTTTTTACATTCATGCTTTCTGGCCTTTGAGAGTGTCAGTATCTGCTCTTTTGTCATCCACAATTTCCTGAAATATTATTGCTTTTATAGCAGAGATTGGAGTGCCCATTTCCAACTCAATTCAAGGCTTATCACTTGCAGTTTTAGCTGCCTTGTGCACATCTGTGACAGGTGAGTATGCCTCCTATGTGTGATGGTATCCATACAAATGAGACTGAAAATCATGCTGTGGTTATTTGGTATTTGACGAAAGACCGACAGTTGGAAGTGGACCCCATTTCCGTCCTACAGGTGGAAGTGGACCCCATACCATCCAATGGGCAGTTATAGGCCCAAATCATCCTACAGGTGGTATGGACCCACTTACCCATCCAACATGTGGTAGTGGACCCCATACCCATCCTATAGTTGGTAGTCGATCCTATACCATTACTTACATACATTAATCCATCCATTATCCATCCTGTTTGCAGTAGTGTACCCCATAGACATTCCAAGGTAGTAGGTAGTATCGTGTTCTGTAATATATATATGTATATATATATGTATATATATATATATATATATATATATATATATATATATATATATATATATATATATATATATATATATATATATATATATATATAAATGTCGTACCTAGTAGCCAGAACGCACTTCTCGGCCTACTATTCAAGGCCCGATTTGCCTAATAAGCCAAGTTTTCCTGAATTAATATATTTTCTCTAATTTTTTTCTTATGAAATGATAAAGCTACCCATTTCATTATGTATGATGTCAATTTTTTTTTATTGGAGTTAAAATTAACGTAGATATATGACCGAACCTAACCAACCCTACCTAACCTAACCTAACCTATCTTTATAGGTTAGGTTGGGTTAGGTAGCCGAAAAAGTTAGGTTAGGTTAGGTTAGGTAGGTTAGATAGTCGAAAAACAATTAATTCATGAAAACTTAGCTTATTAGGCAAATCGGGCCTTGCATAGTAGGCTGAGAAGTGAGTTCTGGCTACTAGGTACGACATATATATATATATATATATATATATATATATATATATATATATATATATATATATATATATATATATATATATATATATATAGGGGAGATTAATCCAGTGTAATTGGCCTGTTATGTTGGACATTGTCTTCTGTGTTGGCATCGATATGTTCTTGTCTTGTCCTTACTCTCATGGTGGGTAGAGTAAATAGTTCCGTGATTTGGGTGTTCATGGTAGGTCGCTCTATTCTTATGTGAATTGCCTAAATTCAGGCAATTCACATAAGAATAGAGCGACCTACTATGAACACCCAAATCACGGAACTATTTACTCTACCCACCATGAGAGTAAGGACAAGACAAGAACATATCGAAGCCAACACAGAAGACAATGTCCAACATAACAGGCCAATTACACTGGATTAATCTTTGTGTTTAGATAGGAGATGCCTCGTATGGGCCAATAAGCCTTCTGCAGCCCCTATGTTTATCCCTTATGTATCCCCCCATGTTTTCACCTTCATTGTGTATATATATATATATATATATATATATATATATATATATATATATATATATATATACTTATGATCGATGTTCCCTTCGGGAATCTTAATTTTAAGATGAATAGGAAAACCAGGGATATACTGAACATCTTGTATCAGAATCTTTACTTTAAAAAACATAACGTTTCGAATACTTCTCGTATTCATCATCAGATCTAAAAGAAAAAACAGAAATCACAATGAAATAGCTGGTAAACAAAGAACTCATTCTGAATATAATTGCCTATCAAAGAAAGGAAAATGCTTAAAAAACAAAACACTTAAGCGCACTTAAAGTGATCAATACAAATAAAACTTATTAACTGTCACATATATTAAAACTAATTTAAAATCCATTAAACTACAAGATGAAATTTATAACTACTAAAACAAACCATTCTATTAAACTTACGTGAAGCGATCAGAAGTGAAACTTGATACCTAACACATAGATACTAAACACTATAACAAATATTTATATAATGACTACAAATCTACAAAAAATGTATGTAAAATACAAACAGAATAAATGACAATTATATAGTACTAACGAAAATCTTATAAAAAACTCAAATATTAAATAAAATTAAATACCAAAAAATGTATTATATATCCTAAATAAAAGATTATATTAATGTACAATGTTAAGACTTGAAATAAGTAAGAAAGGGCAAAGACATGGTAAACTAAACAAAATTAAAGTACCAAAATAAACTAAAAATCAAATTACAGGGCCTACTGTGCACTATACAGTGTACAATTGAACAGCTGAAAGGTTGCTATTTAACAGAGGCCGCAGCTCCTTTATGTATAAGGATTCCATTACTCTCAAATCTGACTGGCCATTCATACAAGTGTCCAGAATTTTAAAATCAGATTCCAGCAGAGAATGATCAAACTCATAACAATGGTTTCTAATCTCCGAAAATGCTGGTTTAGACAATGGTAATCCAGTCCTAAAAGATAATCCCCGTGCTCAAGTATCCTAATCTTAAAGTTCCGAATGGAACTCCCGACATATCCAGCATTACAGCTGGAACAATTATACATATATACGACATTTGAGCACAAGGGGGTAGGCACTTTATCTTTAAATTTAAAATAAGAGCCTATGGTATTTGTGTTGACAAAAATAAATCTAAAGTCTACTTGAGGATAACACTACTGCAACAGTCTCCTCAAAAAGCTAATACTGCCATAAAATGGTAATTTAATATATTTAAGATCCCTTTCCGCTGTAGTAATCCTACACGATGGGTGAAACTTCTTATTTAAGAAATTCCTTATAAAAGTATAAACCATATGCACAGGATAACCATTATTTGAAAAAAATTTCACAAGAAAATTAATTTCCTGAACAAAGTTATTCCAATTAGAACATAAAACAAAGGCCCTATTCAGTAGAGTGTTAATAGCATTTTTCTTAAAAATATCAGGAACAAAGGAATTAAAATTTAAACCTAAACCAGTAAAGGTTGGTTTCCTAAAAACATTAGTGTTGAACCCATTGAGGTTATTCACTTTTACATCAAGAAACGACAATGAATTATCAACTTCACACTCTGCAGTAAACCGTATATTACTATGTTGTGCATTAAGATACTCTCTAAATTTCTCAATATGACATTGGTCCCTAAACAACAAAAAAGTGTCATCTACATATCTCCTGTACAAGACTGGTTTAAAGGCCGAAGGACAATTATCAAGCCAATTTATTTCGTGAAAACTCAAAAAAGCATTAGCCAGTGCAGGACCTAAAGGAGACCCCATTGCTACTCCATCAATTTGTTTATAATAAATATTATTAAACATAAAAATGGAGTCTTTAACTGCTATTTCTAACAGCCGTCTGAATATTTTACTACAAAATCCAGACACTAAGTTAGTGTCAGCAAATAATTGACTTACACAGATATCAATGGTTTCCAACAGAGGAATATTAGTAAAAAGTGATTCAACATCGAAACTGGCCATTATAGTTGGGAACTCAAAATTTAAAGAGGAAAGTTCTTTTACAAAATCCTGAGAATTTCTCACAGTAAATTCATTATGCGTTAATGGTTCTAATAATGGAACCAGAAACTTAGCCAGTTTATAATTAAAAGTGCCAATCGCTGATAAAATAGGACGAATCGGTATACCTGTTTTATGAACTTTAGGTAACCCATATAAGATGCCAGGCTTAGAGCCAGTTGCAAGTAATTTAGTATAATCGAAAAGAGAGTCTTTCAAACTTCTTAAAACTCTATTCAGTTTATCCTCACATTTCAAAATATACGAGAATGGGTCTATATCAACCAACGTAAATTTAGAGGGGTCTTCTAACAACCTTTCCACCTTATTAACATACTCTATATATATATATATATATATATATATATATATATATATATATATATATATATATATATATATATATATATATATATATATATATATATATATACATATATATATATACATATATATATATATATATATATATATATATATACTCTATATATATATATATATATATATATATACTCTATATATATATATATATATATATATATATATATATATATATATATATATATATATATATTATTAAATATGACCGAAAAAGTAAGATTAATAATTCTAACACGAATTTTCTCAATCTTTCGTACATTACGCTTCACTGTTGGAGGTAAATCAAAAATCACTTCTCCAAAATTCATTTTTATTTCTAGTCTGACGCGACACGGGCGCGTTTCGTAAAACTTATTACATTTTCAAAGACTTCACAAATACACAACTGATTAGAACTTGCGTTTCTCTGATTTTATATCTACATTTGAGTGAGGTGGGAAGGGTGATGTGGCATTAACACAAGACAGAACAATAGGGGATATTAATAGGGTATTAAAAGTATCAACACAAGACAGAACAGAAACAATGGGTATTGAATAGAAGTGTTTGTAGAAAGCCTATTGGTCCATATTTCTTGATGCTTCTATATTGGAGCGGAGTCTTGAGGTGGGTAGAATATAGTTGTGCAATAATTGGCTGTTGATTGCTGGTGTTGACTTCTTGATGTGTAGTGCCTCGCAAACGTCAAGCCGCCTGCTATCGCTGTATCTATCGATGATTTCTGTGTTGTTTACTAGGATTTCTCTGGCGATGGTTTGGTTATGGGAAGAGATTATATGTTCCTTAATGGAGCCCTGTTGCTTATGCATCGTTAAACGCCTAGAAAGAGATGTTGTTGTCTTGCCTATATACTGGGTTTTTTATATATATACATATATTTATATATATATAAATTTACTGATGTCCATGATTTACTGCACGTCGTCGTCGATGAACACTGGTCGGTAGATCCTATGGTGACCAAGTGATTGATTGATGAAGATTAAGCCACCCAAAAGGTGTTTTTTTATATATATATATTTATATATATGTTGTATTGCCTATATACTGGGTATACAGGCAAGACAACAACATCTCTTTCTAGGCGTTTAACGATGCATAAACAACAGGGCTCCATTAAGGAACATATAATCTCTTCCCATAACCAAACCATCGCCAGAGAAATCCTAGTAAACAACACAGAAATCATCGATAGATACAGCGATAGCAGGCGGCTTGACGTTTGCGAGGCACTACACATCAAGAAGTCAACACCAGCAATCAACAGCCAATTATTGCACAACTATATTCTACCCACCTCAAGACTCCGCTCCAATATAGAAGCATCAAGAAATATGGACCAATAGGCTTTCTACAAACACTTCTATTCAATACCCATTGTTTCTGTTCTGTCTTGTGTTGATACTTTTAATACCCTATTAATATCCCCTATTGTTCTGTCTTGTGTTAATGCCACATCACCCTTCCCACCTCACTCAAATGTAGATATAAAATCAGAGAAACGCAAGTTCTAATCAGTTGTGTATTTGTGAAGTCTTTGAAAATGTAATAAGTTTTACGAAACGCGCCCGTGTCGTGTCAGACTAGAAATAAAAATGAATTTTGGAGAAGTGATTTTTGATTTACCTCCAACAGTGAAGCGTAATGTACGAAAGATTGAGAAAATTCGTGTTAGAATTATTAATCTTACTTTTTCGGTCATATTTAATAATATATGTCTACAGGAAAGACTGCTACCAATATATATATATATATATATATATATATATATATATATGTATATATATATATTGTGACGGTAACGCGTTGGTGTTCGGCTGTTTAAGGCTAGGGGTATGGCCTCGTCACATAGTTATAAAAAAAAATAGAAAAACTGGAACTTCGTCTGTGGTAAGGTAAGGAGAAGACACACAAAACACAAGTAAAACTTTAACAATGAAATTTTAATTACGTTAAATAAATCAAAACATGAAAATAATGCACAAACAAATTCTTATAATAAAATCAATGAATCAAAATAATAAGAATACTTAAATGACAAAATGAAAAGTTACGTTAAGGCAAAATAACAAGAAGTGCAACACAAAAGTTAAGTGGGAGGTGCTGGAATATTGGCTTAAAGCCACCACCTCTCTCAGTACACGCTAACGTCTAGCTGGGAGGAGTGCTGGCTACGAAAGCACGGAACATTCTGAGGACTGATGTTGGGGCGACCCCAGACATCAGGTAGTATTGGGGGCGAGTGCAGGTGCAGCCAGACCGGCGACCAATCAGCGGAGCCGTAGCGATCAACGGGTAGTTTGGTGGTTGGAGTTCGAACAGGTGGCTGGTTGCATACGTTTCTGCTCACCCTGGCAAGCCTTGCTGGTGCTGGTGTTGTTGTCGTTGTTGGACATTTCTTCCATAGTCTTTTTATATAATTGTGAAGACGTAATTTTGGAGGGAAGAGCAGGCTCAATCTCTTGAAGGAGATTATCGTCACAACTCTCCCCCGAAGCCTGCGGTTCTGGAAGAAGTACGTCGTTATGTGGTGGAGTAATGGATGGAGTCGCTTCTACTTCATAAACTCTGGAGAGGGCATCGGCTATGGTGTTGTCAGACTCTTGGTATAGCGTGTCTCCAGGTTGAATTTCTGCAGGTAGCAAGCCCATAGTAGAAGACGTTGAGATGAGAAGTGGGCGTGCTGCAGGAGGTGTAGGGTGGTGTGGTCCGTATTGATGGTGGACCGAGCACTTTTCAGGTGTGGAGTGAAGTGCTGAAGCTTCAGGATGAGGAAGAGTAGCTCCTTGCCAACTGTTCCGTAGATCCTTGTAGCAGTAGTCGCTGACAGGTGTATTCTTCTCGCCTCGTTGCTGCATCACGACACCACCCACGTCGGTACCATTGGCGTCGACATGGAGGATGAAGGGCTTATCTGACGAGGTGAGAGTGGAATTAGAAGAGGGCATAGGAGCACGATTATTATCCTGAAAGCATTTGGGAAGATCATTAAGGATTTTGGAATTAGAAAGCGCCGACTCCTTGTCAGTGCTTTCGGGAGAAGAAGCCGGGATGGTCTCACTGTGGATGTAGGGTTCTGTGAAGGTAGAACAATTAATCAAGACAGTGGGAGGAGTACCATTATATTGCTTCAGGAGGTTGACGTGGCACAGCTGGGTCTTCCGCCGCCTATCTGGAGTCTCTATCACATAATTATTATTATTCCTGCACTCTTTGACGCAGTAGGGTCCTGAAAATCTGTTTTGTAAAGGTGAACCTGGGATAGGGAAATAAGCAAGGACGAAGTCTCCCGGCTTGAATTTTCTTACTTTGCTGGTCTGGTCTACGTTCAAGAGAACCCTGTGAAGCAGGATGATAGGGGCTGGACAATACCTGTTTGATGTTGAACTCCTCCAGTGTCCTTTTGAAGAGATCACTGGTGAAGTTGGTGCCACAGTCACTTTGAATCTCCCTGGGAAATCCGTATTGAGTGAAGATCTTCAATAGATGTTTGATAACCGTAGCAGCCGTGATGTTCTTCACTGGAACTGCTATGGGAAATCTGGTGGTAGGACACAGGATGGTTAGGATGTAGGCGTTACCTGAACTGGTCCGAGGTAAAGGACCAACACAGTCTATTATGAGTCTGTGGAAAGGTTCCGCAGGCACCTGTATGGGAATCAGTGGTGCTCTGGGAATGGAGACGTTCGGTTTGCCTGCCATCTGACATGTATGACACTGTTTTACGTACTGTTTGACGTTGTTTACCATACCTGGCCAGTAGTAGTCTTGACGAATCCCATGGTAAGTCTTGTTGAAGCCGTAGTGGGAGAATGCTCCATGGGCCAGGTGTAGAATAGTGGGCCGCAGGCTGGTGGGAATCACAAGTTGTTCGGTGTTGGCCCAATCGTCCTCCTCCTTCAGTTTACTGGGTCTATATCTGCGGTAGAGCAAGTCGTTCTCTAGGAAGAACCCAGGAATACTGTCGGGTTGAGTCTCAGCCTGGAAAAACAATGGTGTTAAAGTAAGATCTTCCCTCTGCAACTTACGGAACTCCAACTTGGTCAGATGCGGGGGTAGTTTCTGAGGGTCTTGAGGGACAGCGGTAGCAGTAGAGTCAGCTGGCTGTGGACGTGCGGCTTGTGCACGGGTGGTCACGAGAACCGGAGGAGAAACATCATCACTCTCTTGAACCTCTGCTGGAACATACTCAAGAATAGGGTTACTTGGCACAGAGTTACACACCTGGGGTTTGTCCATGACGATCAGGTTGGTTGGTTGCAGGTCTTCTGCCAAGTCGTTGCCTAGGAGAAGTTGCACTCCAGGCATGGGAAAAGGCTTTTCCCTGACGGCGACTTGGACTTCCCCGTTCACGTAGGGACAATCCAGGTGGACTCTGGCGAGAGGGTATGGAGTGGTAGCAGTGAGGTCAGTGATGAAGACTGTTTCCCCGGTGTAGACTATGTTGGGCACAGCCGACTTCAAGATGATCGATTGTAGAGCCGCTGTGTCCCTCAAGATCTTCAATTTGAAACGTCCCTCCGGATTTGAACCGTTGGCAGAGACAGTTCCAGTATACAGGTGGTTACTGAAAAGAGAAAGATCATTAACATCAACACCAACATTCATCACAGGCTTACCGGACTTAGGAGGAGTTGGTTTGGGTCGTTGTTGGTCAGTGGTTCCCTTGTATTGAGACTTACCACACTTGTCTATGGTATGTCCATAGAGTCTACAATACTTGCAGTACAGTTGTGAACCAGCTTGATCGGGGCTCACCTTCTCGTAACTGTACCACGACTTCTTACTGGAGGATGGTTCAGGTGTCAGCCGGTGGATGAGGCTGTAAGTGTCAGCCGACTTAGCACACTTCAGGTAGTCGGTTTCTTCTTTATCTGCTAAGTAGAGGCGGACAGGAGGCGGCACACGTCTCAAGAATTCTTCAACAAGCATCAGGTTCACGAGTTCTGTAAAAGTAGAGACATGTGCTGCTTCCAGCCATTTCATGAAATACCTCCGTTTCGTGTTAGCAAACTCGAGGAAGGTAGTGGTACTTGCCTTCAGGTGGTCACGGAATTTCCTTCTATAACTTTCGGTGGAAAGTAGGTAGGCGTCTAACACTGCTTGTTTCAGAGTGTAGTAGTCATTCTCAGACGCCAAAGTACTGAGTGTGACTGCAGCTCTACCTGTAAGATGGACTCTGAGAAGTGTGGCCCATTGGTCGACAGGCCAACTGAGTTGATTAGCAAGGGTTTCAAAGGTGGTAAAGAACACATCAACTTCTGCTTCTACAAAGGATGGCATTAACTTACTTGCATGTGATATATTAAAACTGACGGGAAGATTGGCAGTAGCTTGCTGGCGTTGAGTGAAGTGTGAAGTTTCCAAGGCGATTTCGCGTTGACGACACTCTAGAGCCAGAGTCGCTTGTTGCTTGTCATGTTCGCGTTGTATTTCCAACTCGCGTTGTTTGGTTTCAAGCTGTACTCTTTCACGTTCACGGAGTAATGCGACCTCACGTTCGTGTTCTTCTCTCCTCAAAGCAGCTTCGCGTTCTTGTTCGTCTCTCCTCAAAGCAGCTTCGCGTTCTTGTTCGTCTCTCCGTATGGCAGCAGCTCGTTCTTGTTGTTCGAGGGCTTCCCTTTGCTGCTCACGTTCAATCTTGGCCAGCTCTAGTTTGAGTTTCAGCGTTGCCAAATCAGTTTTATCTGCAATATAGTAAGTTTCATGAGTTTCAGAGTCTATCTTACCTTGCTCTAAATAGTAATCCAGCAACAGGTTGTGTAGGTCATTTTTGTTGGCTTGGTAGGGAACTTCTAGTTGATACTCATGTGCAAGAGTTTGTAGTTCAGTCCTCTTGGCACGACTTAAAGTCCCTATTTCACCTGCTGGATTTGCACGGAAAGTTTGAAGACGAAACATGGTGAAATTAGCAAATAAAGGTACACGAATGTTCAATAATGAAATGTCAGAAACAGGACAACGTGGCAACTGGTACCTATCCTGTGTGATCTTTAACAATTAACGTTAAGTGAAAGATATTAAATGATTAAATGAAATCAAGGGCGCAGGAAATCTTGTACCCGGTACTCATGTAAGAGAATAAGGGCAAGAAAATCCTACTAACAAATGAAACAAAGTTTCGAAAACAAATGAAACAGTTAAATGCTTCAAAAGTAAAATTGGTAGTCCAAGGATGTAGGCATACCTTGCCAAGTCTCTATAGGACATAAAGCAAGTTTTTCCCACTGAATTTAATATGATACTTACAGAATTAGCGAACTTTTGTGCTCTGAAAAAATAAGCTAATTCCCTACCGTTGTATGTATCATCATCTCTGACTGACGTGTAGGGGTGCGAGGTGTCAACTGGTGACGAGAACTGCTGCTGAGGTCCCAATTCAGCAACTAAAGTTCGAGCTAGAGGAACTATGGCCCTCTTTGTCCTCCTACAGTCAGATTGCAGAAGATTGGGTACTCTTGACCCGGGGCAGACCACAGTACCAGGGTACCAATATGATGATCTGTCAGAATGAGAAATATTCAAGGGACATAGATGGTAAATACGAGTAATAACAAGGAGGGAGAGATGACCAATTAAGAGTATGACTGCGGCCTACAGTCACCACGTAATCCAAAGTGGTCTCACCTTCACTATATGTTACTCTCGTAATGCACAATACACCGCACCTTATAAAAAATGAAATTGAATGAAAAATAGTAAAGCTACGTTAACAAAGTTAAATACGCTTACCATAAATTACCACTTGGCACCAGTACCTGAGTGAGGCTCCTAGGACAGGCCCCCATATAACTTGTGACGGTAACGCGTTGGTGTTCGGCTGTTTAAGGCTAGGGGTATGGCCTCGTCACATAGTTATAAAAAAAAATAGAAAAACTGGAACTTCGTCTGTGGTAAGGTAAGGAGAAGACACACAAAACACAAGTAAAACTTTAACAATGAAATTTTAATTACGTTAAATAAATCAAAACATGAAAATAATGCACAAACAAATTCTTATAATAAAATCAATGAATCAAAATAATAAGAATACTTAAATGACAAAATGAAAAGTTACGTTAAGGCAAAATAACAAGAAGTGCAACACAAAAGTTAAGTGGGAGGTGCTGGAATATTGGCTTAAAGCCACCACCTCTCTCAGTACACGCTAACGTCTAGCTGGGAGGAGTGCTGGCTACGAAAGCACGGAACATTCTGAGGACTGATGTTGGGGCGACCCCAGACATCAGGTAGTATTGGGGGCGAGTGCAGGTGCAGCCAGACCGGCGACCAATCAGCGGAGCCGTAGCGATCAACGGGTAGTTTGGTGGTTGGAGTTCGAACAGGTGGCTGGTTGCATACGTTTCTGCTCACCCTGGCAAGCCTTGCTGGTGCTGGTGTTGTTGTCGTTGTTGGACATTTCTTCCATAGTCTTTTTATATAATTGTGAAGACGTAATTTTGGAGGGAAGAGCAGGCTCAATCTCTTGAAGGAGATTATCGTCACAATATATATATATATATATATATATATATATATATATATATATATATATATATATATATATATATATATATATATATATATATATATATCAACAAGTCACAGAGGTCCTGTCCAGCGAGCTTAACATCTGGTTCTTGGATGATGGTACCCTAGCTGGTTCCCAAGACTCCCTCCTGGAGGACATCAGAAAAATCCAGGAGCAAGGTGCAGTTTTAGGCCTCACCCTGAACCCTTCTAAATGTGAAATAATATGTTCCAACCAGGGCATCGTAGAGAGAACAGAGGGTCTTCTGCCAAATATCCATAAAACTAAACCTGAAGACAGAACACTCCTAGGAGCTCCCCTGGGGTTGAAAGCCATCGATGAGGTCCTTGATAAGAAAATCGCCGACCTTAAGAGAATGGATGGGAGGATTGAGGATATTGATGCTCATGATGCACTCTACCTCATCACCAGATGTCTGTCCCTCCCCAGGTTAACCTACTTTCTGACGTGTTCACCATCTTACAGTAGCCAAAAACTAAGTGAGTATGACCGGTTACTGAAATCAATGCTAGAAAAAGCCCTTAACCTCTCTCTCGATGATCTACAGTGGAAACAAGCCTCTCTTCCCGTAAGACTTGGGGGCCTCGGAGTTCGAACAGCAACGCAAATAGCTGTTCCAGCCTTCCTGTCCTCCTTATCAGCATCCGACGACCTTGTGAAGGAAATTCTACCTGCCCACTTACATCAGCTGGCAGGTGTACATGATCCCAATTTTACACGCTGTGCCACAGAGTGGGCCTCTCGTGCAGGCCCATCACCTCAACCACCATCCCCAAAAGCCCACAAACAATCCAGCTGGGATGGCCCCATTGTAGACCAAGTTGCTGCAGAGTGCCTGGGTGCTGCAACAACACAACACGACATTGCTCGCCTCACAGCAGTAGCAGCCCCACATGCAGGGGATTTCCTGTTAGCAACCCCACTGTCGGCAACTGGCACGCGTCTCACACCACACGCCCTCCGAATTGCTGTGGGCCTTCTCCTTGCTGCCCCAATCCACACCAGATATAGGTGTATTTGTAGCGAGGTGGTGGCTGACAGGTACGGCCACCATGGCCTACTCTGCCAAAGCACAGGGGGATGGCACTCGAGGCACAGTGAAGTTAACGACATCATCAAGAGGAGCCTCACCACAGCTGGATGCCCAGCTGAAAGAGAGCCCCGTTACCTAACGCCCCGTAACTCTGATGCTCTTATTGGTCGCCCGGATGGTATCACAGTGAACCCCTGGAAGAATGGCAAGCAGTTGGTATGGGACTACACGTGCGTATCAACCCTGGCTAACACCTACATTGGCCAGAGAGCATCCCATTGTGCGAGAGTACTATTTACTGTTGTGCAGGTTTGGGGCCTGTTTACTTTTTGACCCTTCTTAGGGGAAACTTTGACACTGGAATTGACACTCTTACCATTATTGCCTCCAGTGTGCTTACTGGATACAATGGGCGGGATAAGGACTGTTCCTGAACAAATAGCCTGGATGTGTCACAACGGAAAGGTTGATGATATTCTGGAGAGATATAAGAATTTTGCACCAAGACTGTAAACTTTTGTTAAATTATCTGCTTGTCTATACATGTCAAAATTGTCTATACAGTATACCTAAGTCATAAAAGTATTTGTGTGTACGTCTGATATCATACTACTTGTGTAAAGGAGGAATTGTATATGTTTATCTCTCAGAATGTTCGTCAATATGTTTATTGTTTGTGATATGTGTCCATATATGTATGAATACGTTGTACTGAACGGGGTGAGAATAGCTTTAGCTACCTCATCCCTTTGTGTGTATTTTACCTCAATGAACTTATTTCAATTTCATTGGGCGGACGACCGCTTTGAACAACTTTTTTTTGTTCAAAGCAGACCAGACTAATAAAAGAACAAAAGTGGCTGGAATGGTGTTCACATCTGAATGAACACACCTCTCATGGAGAGATGTGGCAGCAAATCCACTGGGCCAAAGGAAAATGAACACTTAAAGTTCCACACCCTAAGGAACAGCATCAGGAAGCCGAAGTACTGGCAACCAGGTTTGCAGAAAGAGCAGCCAGCAATCAGCTTCCACCAGATGTATTAGCAGTGCAGACAGGATTAGAGGAAGAAAGGTGGCACAGAATCCTTACAGCATGTGCAGAAGTCTTTGACACTAATGCCCCTTTCACACTGGATGAGCTCAATCGGGCTAAGAAAAACTCCAAGGATACATCCCCCTGAGACGACAAAATAACCTATAAAATGATTCGAAACCTCGGCCCAGAGGGAGACGCTGCATACCTAAGGTTAATTAATTTAGCCTGGACTTCTCAAACCAGACCTACAGCTTGGAATAGAGCAGACATAGTGCCGATTCCAAAACCCAAAGATCCAGCTAATCCCAGGCCCATCTCTCTCCAAAGCTGTGCAGCCAAGACGGCTGACCGAAAGGCACTCAACAGAGTTGAGTGGAAAATGCCTAAACTGCACCATGATATGTATGCCTATAGAAGAGGGGTTGGCACGGTGGCAACAGTATTACAACTCTGTTAGCCAACTTGAATGACAAACCAGGAATGCTGATATTCCTGGACCTCGAGAGAGCCTTTGAAATGGCTAGCGCCCCAGCTATTCTCTGCTACCTCATCGACAAAGAGGTCAAAGGCAACCTGCTCTCCTGGACCAAAAACTGTCTCACAAACAGAGAAGCAAGAGTAAAACTTCATGGCACAGTCTCTGAATACAAAAGACATGAAAATGGTACACCGCAAGGAGATATTCTCTGCCCCTCTTCTCTTCAGCTTTTTAATGGAAAGAATAATGAGGTTGAAACTCCCACATCACTTCAGGCTGGTAATCTACGTAGACGACTTTGTCATTATCATAAAAGGACGTGATGTGGCACGCCATGCACCCAAATGCTTAGACTGCATCAGTAAAGAGGCAAAACTGATTGGTGACAAACTCAACCCCACAAAGACAAAAGCCATGCCCATAAAAATAGCGAAGCCCAACATCCAACTCACAGTACAGGGTCAACCAATTGAATGGGTGGACACCTATCAGTATCTAGGAATAATCCTGGACACACACATGAATTTTAATGTGTGTGTTCAGTTACTTACTCACTTACTTACTTACACTTACACTTACTTAAGAGGTCACTTACTTACGAGAGCGAACTGCGGCCCGGACGGCAATCCTCAGGTCGCTAACCTCCCTCTCTGGAGGAGCCAATCTGCAAGTCCTTCGCACATAGTATGTACAGGCAGTCAGATCAGTGATCGACTATGCCGCACTTGCACTCACAAGTCTATTACACCAACAGTGGAAAAAAACTTGAAGTTGCCCAAAACAATGCTATGAAAGCTGCACTGGGAGCCCCAATGTGGACCAGGCTTGAAACTCTAAGACTGGAAACGGGTTTGCCCCTCTCTTAAAGAAAGAATATCACAAAGAACAGCTGCAATTATCAGTAAGAGAATTATTTCCCCTGATCCAGTCCCAGTACGGCATGCTTTGGTGGTTGGACTTGGCCAAAACAAATGGAAACTCTTGGGCTGACAGAGCAGGAAATGTCCTAAATAGACTACATTTAAAAAGCATGATTCTTGATAGTGAGGGTGATGAACCACATCCAAACTACATTTCTTCCGCACCGTGGGAAAAGCTTACCTTTAAAATAGTCATATAAAATGTTATACGCCCTCACGCTGTTGAGTGCACGCTACGCTCCTCACTCTAAGCTGTATCTCAGCCCTCATACTACCGCCAGATGATGTAGAACACCAACCACAGGCAGCTAAGTACATGAAGTCCAAGCATGTTATAGCACAATCAAGGTAACCAACACAAATAAACTCATTCCATCTCAAACAAATTTCAAAACAGTCATCTACGACTGTGAGAACCAGTGCATGCTGCCGCCTCTGCCCGCCACCGCGCTGCCTGACGCAAGTTTCCGCCACAACATTACTCCAACCCATTCTCGGCCTATCATGTCTCCCAGGAACAGGACTGTGCAGGTAAATAAGAGCAACAAAGCCCCTACCAAGGCATCTATCCCGACTAACACCAACAGCCATCGTATTTCTCCCTCTGGAAGCTCTGGGGCCTGTGGCGGCGGTTCCTCCCTCCCCTCCACCCCATTGAGCCAGGGAGCGGTGTCCTCACAATCCTCTCCTATTACCATGCTTACATCCCAGTTTACGCAATTCAAGCGAGTTTCCGGTCCCTCACCGGATTTCCCTAACTGGACCGAGAATCAGTGGTTCAAAAAGTTGTGCCTAGTCCTTGAGTCTCAAAATGCTATCATCTTGAGTCTTCAAAATGAGAATCTAGCGAACCGCGCGAATCTCCGTCATCAACAATAAGAAATAACCCTCCTCCGCGAGGATCTTAGAAACTTTAAGGCTAGCCAAGATCAACTCCAGCATGACTTGAATGATCTCCGTGAGGAAAACAATCTTCTGAAAACTGATGAAGCCATAAAAAAACAAGAGGAAGCTCTCAGCAAAATGACTGCATGTATCAGTACATTATCCGCCCAACGTTCCGTCACCCAGGATGAACAAGATCAGCAAAAGCAGCTTGACTCTGTAGTTGTGTCGTCCCAAGCTATTCCAGTGGAAAGCGAAGGTGAAAAATGTATTGAAATTGTTCAGGATCTCTTAAAAAAAGAATTGCAGGTCTCTCTAAACAAAACAGAAATTATTGCTGCCTACAGAGTTGGCAAAAAGAACCCATCAGGACAAAACCAACGGAAAATTCGCCTGAAATTGGCCTCCCAGTCCACGAAATCGCATCCTGTCCGGACAGCTGCATCCCAACGAAAGGGAATCTACATCAACGAGTGCTTGACTAGAAAAAGACAGCAGCTCCTCTACCGCCTGCGTCAAATCCGTCATCAAAACCCAGATGCGATTCATCAGTGCTTCGTTAGAGATGGCTTGATCAGAGTAAGAAAGACTTCAGTAGGTAAATTGTTTACAATTGGTAATGAGGATAACCTCAACTCTTTCCTCACCCAATGTGGTTTGTTTCACATTATTATCACTCCCAATGAGTCACCATAATTAACCCCCTTGTCACCTAGTGCGGGCTAGGTATCCTAATGTCTCTTTGTTTCACTTTTTAAATTAATTTTTAATTTACTTTTTACAAGTCATTCATTGGACTTAATTAACTGAGTGCTTTAATATTTATTTAGGTCTTATTAATTATACGATTATAACTAAACTACTTATAGTTAATAATCTTTAGGTTAAATTTGCCTATGTTTATTATCCAACTTTTTTCTTTGATTTCATTAATTACCTAGGTTGCCTAGCCTCGCCATACTCCCTTACTCCATTGTACCCCTGGCTTTGCCTGTGTCTCAATAATACAAATTATTACTTACAGTGTACCTGAGAGTACCTGTAAGCTACCTCATTTTATCTTTTTTTTGTTCATTTTGTGTTTGTTTTGTATAATCTTGTTTATATATATTTTTCCCCCCTTTTATATCAAAATTCTATTTTGTAATTTGCCATTCTTGCCTTGTTTTCCTGCAACCAGCCTTTTTATGCAGACAAGTATAGACCCAGAACTTTACCTCTTATCCACTATCTATGACAATCATCACTTTAATGATCAAAATTGCAGATATTTTACAGCACATAATGTAAACAATGTATTAACACATAATCACAATATCTCTGTACTCAACTTGAACGTTAGATCCCTAGGTAAACACTTCGATGATGTTAGTGCCTTGATTGAAACTACTGACAACAAATTCTCTTTTATTATACTTACTGAAACGTGGTTGAAAGAGGATACTACTCAACTCTTTAACATGCCTAACTACTCGGCAATTCACAACTGTCGTCAAATTCAGATAGGTGGTGGTACTGCTCTTTACTACCACCAAGAACTAAAATGCTTAAAAGTAATTAGAACTAGAGGGGTAATTAGCTGTGGGGAGTATATCTTCGCCAGTTTCAGAGTCAAGGGTGTCGAGTCTGTCCTGTCTGTGGGTGCAGTCTATAGCATTCCTAACACTGCTGTGTCCGAATTCAACTCAAACCTTAGAAATCTAATACTAGAAAACCGACTGAACAAAAACTATCTAATTATCGCAGGGGGCTTTAATATTGACCTCTGCAAGCCTTAACACCCTACTGCTGTTAGCTTCCTCAACTGTATGAATTCCTGCTTCCTCATACCCTTAATCACTAGACCTACTAGAATCACTGATAGTATTGCCACGACTCTAGATCACATCTGGACCAACATAACCTCTCCGCTTACTTCAGGTATAATCACCGATAGCACTACAGACCATTACCCCACATTTCTCTTCACTAACATTAACAAATCACCTCTAGAATCAAGGGAGTTAAGCTTTAGGCTGCACAATGAAACTGCTGTAGACAATTTTATAACTGCTGCTGAAAATGTCAACTGGGAGTCCGATTTAGGTAACATAGGGGACTTCAGCCTAGCAGTGCAATCTTTTCTCCAAAAACTCTTAGCCTTTATAACACCCACTGTCCTATGCTTACAAAACAAGTCACAACCAAAAGGCTTAACAATCCTTGGCTTACAAAGGGAATACTTAAATCCATTAATAAAAAACATGACCTTGAGAAGAAGCATAGGTTAGGAACCGTCTCCAAAGAATTCTCAAAAAATTACACGTTATTGCTATCTAAAATAATTAGACGAGCCAAAACTAAATACTACGAAGATAAATTTACCCAAATAAAGAGCAACATTAAAAAAAACTAGGAGCACAATTTCACAAATATTGGGATCAAAGAAGATTTTAGATAACAAACCAACACTTCTGTCCAATAACGATGGTCAGCTTTCAACCTCTGACTCTGCTATTGAGTTCAATAGGTTCTTCTCTTCCATTGGGTCATCCCTTGCAAACGATATTCCATCTTCCAGTACTGATGTAAAGGACTATCTTACAGGTAGCTATCCACAGTCTCTGTACCTAAAGCCTACTAATTCCACTGACGTCAATGAGATAATCCTTTCCCTTAAAAGCAAGTCTAGTGCCCTTGAGGAGATACCAACTTTAATTTACAAAAAAAGCCTCCAGATCTTTAGCCCCTGCTATTGCATTGCTCTGCAACAAGTCACTTGAACTCCAAACCTTTCCAGATATTCTAAAAAAAGCAAGAGTAACCCCTGTCCACAAATGTGGTGATCTCACAGATGTTAACAACTACAGACCCATATTAATCCTGCCTAACATGTCAAAAATATTTGAAAAACTAATCTACACGCAGCTTTACTCTTATCTAGCCAAACACAATATACTTAGCGCTTGTCAATATGGCTTCAGACCCAAAAAAAGCACTAACGATGCACTTATTAATATGATTAACTTCATTCATGCAGCTCTTGATAAAAATGAGTTCCCTGTTGGGATATTTGTGAACCTGCGTAAGGCTTTTGACACTGTCAACCACCAAAACCTTCTTCTTAAATTACATCATTATGGAGTCAGAGGACACTCCCTGCAATACCTCAAATCTTACCTTACTGACAGGCTCCAGTATGTTTCTGTGAATAATTCAATTTCTCCCAACCTACCCATCAACATTGGTGTTCCTCAGGGCAGCATACTTGGCCCTCTCCTCTTTCTCATCTACATTAATGACCTTCCAAATGCCTCCCAACACCTCAAACCAATTCTATTTGCTGACGACACAACCTTCATTTACTCCAGTCCTGACCCCTTTGCTCTAAATGCCACGGTAAATACTGAGCTAAATAAAGTCCATCTTTGGCTAACTGCCAACAAACTCACCCTTAACATTGACAAAACTTTCTATATTCTGTTTGGCAATAAATCCTCTAATCAAATAAATCTCAAAATAAACAATACCCAAATTTTTAACAAATTAGATGGCAAATTCCTTGGCTTTCTCATTGACCACAAGCTGAATTTCCAGGGACACATTCTAAATATATCAAAAAAAGTTTCAAACACTGTTGGCATTCTTTCTAAGATCAGATATTATGTACCCCGCCCTGCCCTGGTGACTCTCTATTACTCCCTCATCTATCCATATCTCAACTATGGAATTTGTGCTTGGGTTTCTACTCCCCAAAATCATTTGCGTCCTCTAATTACTCAACACAAAGCTGCTATTAGGACAATATCCCACTCTGGCCCCAGACATCACTCGGTACCCCTACTCAAATCTCTGAATATGTTAGATATTAAGTCACTGCACATTCTCTCAAATGTATTATTCATATATAAAACGCTGAACTGTAATGCCATTCCTGACCTCAAAAGCTTCATTGAAGGTTGTAACAGAACCCATGAGCACCACACCAGAAATAAATACAGTTTTGATATTCCAAGAGTACGACTTAATCAAACTAGAAATGCTCTACAAATCAAGGGACCCAGAATGTGGAATGACCTTCCCAACCATGTTAAAGTCTGTACCTCTCTCAACCAGTTTAAGATAAAAACGAAGCATTACCTAATAAATTCCCTGTAACCTACCTTACCCCTCATTTGTCAATCATGTCTATTTTTTTTAAACAACGCTGTATGTCGACCTAATTGTATTTGTGCTGCTTTTTCAGCCATGTTCCCCCCCTTTTATATCTCTATTTTTATTTGTTCTCAACACATTTTATTCTTTATACTCAATTAGTATTAACATTTGGTCATTAATGTTTTTCATGCCCGAAACGCTTTGCGTAATAGTGGCTTTAGGCATTGTATGTACTAGCTCTATCTATAATTCCATCAATCTTTGTAAAATCTCTTGTATGTATGTACCCTTACCTAAATAAACATTATTATTATTATTATTATTATTATTATTATTATTATTATTATTATTATTATTATTATTATTATTATTATTATTATTATTATTATTATTAATAGAAAGTCTCCCAATGAAAAAGGCTGCCTATGTTCCTACAATCCTAAGGCGCATAATATAAAAGTAAGTAAGTAATTATCAAAAGAAGGCACCAAACCGGGAAGGCTATGTAGCACCATCAAATACGCAAAATAATCAGAGGGCGCTAAATATCACCAAGGATGCCAATACGAGAACAAAAACGCATAAGGCGAACGATATCAAAAGTATCCGAGTCACCAAGAATTCTATCGAGGGACAGGTGACCGCGAGGGGCGGTCGGAAAGCAAGACACACGCTCGTCCTGGAAGTCAGGACATTCAAGAAGGACATGCACGACCATAAGAGGGACAATGCAACTAGGACAATAAGGAGCAGGGCGGCGCTCCATCAAGTGACCATGGGTTAAGCGAGTGTGGCCAATACGCAACCTCGCCAGAGCTGTTTCCCACCGCCGGTTACGCTGGAAGGAGGACGGCCACGAGGAAACACAACATTTAAGAGTACGTAGCTTGTTACCAGTAACAGACAACCAAGAAGCCTGCCAACGGGTAAGGACTGAGGAATGGATAACCGGGTAAAAGTCGGAATACGGAATGCCTTTACGAGAGATGGGACAAGAGCGGACAGCTTCCTTAGCGGCAGCATCCGCACGCTCATTTAAAGACACGCCAATATGGCTGGGAACCCAACAAAACTCAACCGACTTAAATTTACTGTGAACGAGAAACAGCCAATGCTGGATCTCGACAACTACTGGATGAACCGGATTAAAGGACCCGAGAGCCATGAGGGCACTACGAGAGTCAACAACAACCACAAAGGAAGACTGACAATGAGAAAGCAGGAGACGAAGAGCATAGAGAATAGCATAAAGTTCCGCTGTAAAGATGCTAGTCTCCGGAGGCAAGCGACACATATATAAGTGCGATCAGGAAAAACAACAGAGTAGCCAACACCGTCCGCTGACTTAGACCCATCGGTGAAGACAGAAACGGAGCGGGAGTGAGAAGAAAAGTGCTCGAGGAAAAGGCGTTTTAGAACCGTAGGAGGGGTAAAAGCTTTAGTGATACGAGTCAAGGATGTACAAAACCGCGGAAGAGGGACCCTCCACGGGGGCAAAGAAGGAACAACACGAGGAGAAACACCAGAAATACGAACGGAAAGAGAATCCTGTAGGCGAGATAACCGGACAGAAAGAGGGAGGTGGTGAAGAGGAACAGGAACCGCAGGAGGGGTAAAAGTTAAAGCACGACAGAGGCGAGAGGAAGGATGTTGAAAGGACCGCGCAAGATAGCGAAGACAGTAGCGATCACGGCGGTCCTGGAGAGACAGGAAGCCAGTGTCAACATACAAGCTAAGGATGGGAGTCGAACGAAAGGCACCAGAACTGAGACGCAACCCAGTATGGTGCAAAGCATCAAGACGGCGAAGAGTAGAAGGAGAAGCAGACGAGTAAGCAGGGCAACCATAATCGAGCTCAGACAGGACGAGAGAGGAATGTAAAGCAAGGAGAGTGCGCCTATCTGCCCCCCAAGAAGTATGGGACAAGACCCGAAGGAGGGTAAGGGCCTTAGAGCACTCAACACGGAGGTAAGAGATATGGGGAGACCAAGACAAACGAGTGTCAAGGAATAACCCCAAAAGATTCGCGGAATCTTTGTATTCAAGGGGATGACCATAAAGTGACAAAGAGGGACGAAGAACAACCCGTTTCCGCGTAAAAGTCATGGCACAAGTCTTAGAAGTAGAGAACTTGAAGCCATGACCTGTGGCCCAAGACGACACGGCATCAATGGCAAGTTGAAGCCGGCGTTGAAGGAGAGGCGAATCATCACCCTGACAACAAAGGGTAAGATCATCGACATATAGAGCGGAGAAGACACCAGAAGGAAGAGAGGAAAGAAGACCATTGAGGGCAACCAGAAAAAGAGTAGTGCTCAGAACACTACCCTGGGGCACACCTTCGTATTGCTGAAAAGAGGGAGAGAGAGCGGTACCAAGGCGCACCCGAAAGGAACGACGAGAGAGGAAGCTGCGGAGAAAGAGAGGGAGATGACCACGAAGGCCAAAAGAATGAAGTTGAGATAGGATATGATAACGCCAAGTGGTGTCATAAGCCTTTTCTAGGTCAAAAAGGACGGCAACAACGGAGGTCTTCGCAGCAAAAGCAGTACGAATATAGACCTCCAAGTTCACCAGGACATCTGTCGTGCTGCGGCACTTGCGGAAGCCAAATTGAGAAGGGGAGAGGAGGTGATGGCGTTCCAGGAACCACATCAGACGAACGTTAACCATACGTTCAAAGAGTTTGCAGACACAACTTGTGAGAGCAATAGGGCGAAAGTCCTTAGGGGAAGTACCCAGAGACCCCGGTTTGCGAACAGGGAGGACAACGGCATCGAGCCAGTCCTCAGGGACTGACGACGACTCCCAGATCCGATTATACAGACTCAGTAAATACTGAGACGTGCTCGGAGGGAGATGGCGAAGCATCTCATAATGAATACCATCGGAGCCCGCCGCCGTAGAACCGCAGAGGGCCAGGGCAGAACGAAGTTCAGAGAGAGAGAAGGGATCATTATAGGGAAGCTGAAGATGAGTGCAGAAATCTAAAGGACGAGACTCAAGGACAGGTTTACGAAGAAGGAAAGATTGGGGAAGATGAAGACCAGAGCTAACAGAAGAAAAGTGGGAACCCAGTTCGGAAGCGACCTGCAACGGGTCCGCCACAAGAGTATCATGGAGGTGAAGGACCGGTGAAACATCGGGAACGAACTTACCCGCTATCTTGCGGATACGCTTCCAGATCTGGGCCAGAGGGGTTTCGGACGTAATTGTTGAGACATAAGATGCCCAACATTCACGTTTAGCCGTACGGATGGCCCTACGGGCCACCGCACTCGCTTTCCGAAAGAAAAGAAAAGAATCGGTCGTCTGCCTACGGCGGTGCCTCTTCCAGGCTGCACGCTTACAGCGGACAGCCCGAGCACAGTCCGCATTCCACCAGGGAACGCACTTCCGTGGACCCCGAGAGGAAGAGCGAGGAATAGAGCGGAGGGCAGCGTTGAAGACAGTGTCATGAAAAAGGAGGAGAGCGCGAGAGAGGGGCAGAAGGGAGAGGTCAGAGAGAGTAGCACTGAGGGAAAATAGGGTCCAGTCCGCCTTAGCAAACTGCCACCTAGGGAAAGAGAGGGAAGGGCGAAAAGAGAAAAAGGAAACAAGGATGGGGAAATGATCACTTCCATGGAGGTCATCAAGAACCTGCCACGTGAAATCTAAGTAAAGAGAAGAAGAGCAGAGAGAAAGATCAAGACAAGAAAGGGTGCGAGTTCGAGAGTCCAAATGAGTGGGCTCACCAGAATTCAGAAGAGACAGGGAAGAAGAGAGGAGAAACGGCTCAAGGAGGCGACCCCGGGTATTCGTCAGAACGTCACCCCAAAGAGAATGACGACAATTGAAGTCACCCAGCAGGAGCACAGGCTCCGGCAAGGAGTCTAGGAGGTGTTTCAAATCAGGAAGAGAGAGCGGGACACTCGGGGGGAGATAAATGGAACAAACTGTGTACCATTTCCCCACAAAGATACGAGCAGCAGAACAATGGAGAGGCGAAGGAAAAAGTAAAGGAACAAAGGGAACATCAGCCCGAATCAAGAGAGCAGAAGAATTAGAAGCCCCAGCAATGGCTGGGGGGGGGGAGAGAAAGGAATAGCCACGAAAACGACCAGGACGAGCACCAAGCATTGGCTCCTGGAGACAGACACAAAGGGGCGAAAACCGCGAAATCAGAAGTTGGAGTTCGAGGAAATTGGCGTAATAACCTCGAACGTTCCATTGAAGAATGGACAACGACGAGAAGAGAAAGGACAAAAACAGAGAACAAGGAAGGAACAAAGGCGAAAGAGCAACAGAGCACGTTAAAGAATATCAGGGTCGGGATCAGGGTCAGCAAAGTCAGGGTTAGGGGGCATGGGTAAACTGAGCAAAGACGGAGGGAAGGAAACGGGAGAACAGATCAGAGGTGGGCGGGCAGGGTCCGGAGGAGGAGGAGGAGGAAGAGGAGGAGACAACGGAGAGGAGCAGTCAAGGACAGCAGCAGGAAGAGGGGGAGTAGAAAGAGGGGAGCGCACCCCAGCAAGAGCAGCAACCGAAAGGGAAGCAGGGGCCAAAGAAACCTCCATAGCAGGAACAGGGGGCGCAAGCACTGAAACGGGAGGGGAAGGAGCAACAGAGCCAGAAGGAGGAGCTGAGGAAGAAAGCGAAGCCTTCTTACCCGCCGGGGAAGAGGAAGGAGAGGAGCCAGGCTTACGCTTCTGACTTAAAGAGACCGGTGTCCCAGCAACTACGTACCGGGCAACGGATTCCAGTGTCTCAACAGGAGAAGCCGAACGAGAGCACACACGACGGCCGTTAGGAGAGCGATGGACATCCGCCCGCACCGACAGGCGGTGGGGAGAGCCGATAGATGGAGGAAGAGGATGGGAAGGAGGATCGGAGGGGGACGAGGAAGAAGACACAGAAGACACGACAGACCGGGTAGAAGGAAGGGGAACCCCAGACAGAGGACCAGGAGGAGGATCCTTCGGGAGAGAACCCAAAGGGACAGAGGAGGGGGCAGTGGGCGCATCAGGGTCCAAGGCCCGGAAACGGTTGTGAGTCTGAGGAAGGCGGGAAGGACGAGGAGAGGAAGAGCGCAACACGCGAGCATAAGAGATATTAGCATAAGGCGGGAGCCGGCGAACCTGGCGCCTCGCCTCAGGAAAAGATAAACGCTCCCGGTGCTTCAAGTTGAGGACAGCTGCCTCAAGCTTGTAATGGACACACGCACGGGAGAAGGTAGGATGGGCCTCACCGCAGTTGAGGCAACGAGCCTGGGGAGAAGCGCACTCCAACTTAGAGTGACCTTCGCCACCACACAAAGGACAGAGAGAGACAGTCCCGGAGCAGCGGAGGGCACCATGCCCAAACCTCCAGCACTTGTTGCAGAGCCGAGGAGAAGGAATGTACTCCTGGACAGAGCACCTAGCACCAGCAAGAATGACAGAGGGTGGAAGGGTCCTACCATCAAAGGTAATCTTCACAACCCAGAGGGGTTGACGGCGACTACCACGAGGGGGACGAGTAAACGTGTCCACCTGGAGAATAGAATGGCCCTGGGCAGCGAGGATATGTCGAATATCGTCGTGGCAGTCGCGCAGGTCCCGAACACCGGTCGCAACATGGGGCGGGAGCAAAATAGTGCCAACACTGGCATTCAACTGAGCGTTCTTCGAGACCCGAACGGGGGTCTCGCCAAGGCAGGATAAGGCAGCCAAGCGGGAAGCAGCATCCTGAGAAGGAGCAGCAACGACACGTGTACCGAGACGAGTGGGGTTGAAAGTAATGGAGGCATCTACGGAATCAATGAGATGTCGATGGAGGGAGAAATCGTCAGGAGGCGCAGAATCAAGAGGGAGGAGATCAAAATATTTGGCCCACGAAGCGGGACCAAACAAGGCTTGATAGGTAGCAGAACTGGAAGGAATCGAGCGAGGGCGGCCGTGACGAGGACGGCGGTGAGAACCCCCAGAGAGAGAGGGGTTAAAAGGTGCAGTAGTTACAACCAGAGAAGGAGCCGCGCCAGGGGACGAGGTAGTCACCACTGGGGGCTTGGGGCTCGACCCAACCACAGAGGAGGGAGGGGAGCCAGAGGAAGGAGTCAGAGAGGCCAAAGGAGGAGCAAGGTCGGGGCCCAGTTCAGCGGAGGCTACAGAGCCCGGTCTTCCAATACGGACCGACTCGGGAGCTTGGTCGCCCACCCCACGAGCCTGAGAAGGTAAACCAGAAGAAGCCGAAGCAGGGGTTATCATCTTGACGAAAGAAGAATTCACTCACGAATGTGCCCCCACACCCACCATGGAGCCACAATTAGAGGCAGGACACCCAACAAGAAGCTATCGCCGATCTTGTCGGGGCCTCCTAGGGGTGCGTCGTGAGTATACGCCCCACAAACGCCACCTTAAGAAACCGACAGTCCGTCAAGATCGGGTTCAGTGACGAAGTGGGGATTAACAATAAAAGGTTCCCCTCGCTCTCGACGTCGGGTACTGCAGTTCTACGGGTGCAAGAGTATGCCTCCTCAAGCACCCGGGCGTCAAAATAGAAGAAGTCCAAGGGAAGAACCAGAACGAGCAAAAGGTCGGCAGGAAACGGCAAGCAGATAGGAGAAGAGGGGGGAGAAAAAAGGAAACAGAAGGAAAAGGAAAAGATGCCCAGCAGAATTGGAGAGGACGGCAGCAGGAGCACAAGGCTAGAAAAGGACAGAGGACTGTCCCAAGGAGCATCACACTCCGGCAGCCGCCCACTAAGCCCCCACACGGCGACAACGAGCTGAGCGGGGAGGGGGGCATAATATAAAAGCAAATGTATAGCATTGCAGTAGCAGGAGCCACCTACATCTTCACAGACGGATCAGTTGACACAGAATATGAGAGTGCTTGGGCGGCTCTTTGCACGGCCAGCGTACAGGCATATTGGAGACTGGGAGGAATAGCATTATTAACCCAAACTGAGCTGTTTGCCATACAACAGGCATTCACATATGTGATTGAGCAAAACACTCAAAATGCAATCATACACATAGACTCAAAAGCTGCACTTCAAATATTAGAACAAAAATAGTGGAAAGACAACGTGTAAAAAAATGATCACCATTTTGTATCTTGGAGCAGTCGCTAAAGGCAAAGAACTCAACATAACCTTAAACTGGATCCCATCCCATGTTGGAATCTCATTAAATGAGAAAGCCGATGAAATTGCTAAATTGGCATTTCGTCATCCAGTGACACATAAAACAATTAACCTAGCCTAGAGAACATAAAAAACATCATCACCAAAAAAACTCTCACACTGTAATGGTATATGCACACCATAGCTCCTTCCCCTTCCCCCTTTCTCTTCCCCTTCCCTTCGCTCATTTGCCTTCCCTCCCTTTGGTCATCCCTTCCATTTGTCACGGTCTGACCCTCGTGGTCATAAACAGTTTGAAGCCACTTGCTCCCCTTGCTCTCCTGTCCATCTGTCCAGTGACGAATTGAAAATAGTACCTCAGGGCCAATAAACTTGTGCTCTCAAGTAATACGTGGGTGCCCGGCCAGCATTTTCCCACAGGAAAGTCGTGGTGCTGTCCCAGTATTTGGAGTTTTCTGTCAAGAGGAAATGAACCTTATGGTCAAGCCTGATCCGGATTGGTTGAAGACATGTTGGCCTGTGAAGGTGGGGCCCCACAGGGTAGTGCCTGTCCATGCCATTGGCCCAGATTCTAGATCACCTGGTTATGTTTAAATCCATTGGCCATAGGCCATTCCCCATTTTGCCTCTTAGGGGAATAGAATAAGGTATATGTTCAATTTGATTTTAATTTACATGATTCATAAAATAAATTGTATAATTTGTCCAGTGGTATTCAGTTAATTTCCCTTTGTATTATATTTTTCTATTTTGTCATTTTTATGTGTTGACTTGGAAAGTTCCGGTGTTCCCCTCCATCTTATGAATATAAAAGTCGCTCTTGAATCTCCCTTTCAGTTCAGTAAGATTACAGTATTAATCATTTAAGATTCATTTACTTGCCCCTTTCAGTTCCATGATTATTGAGTCCCTTCCGTCCTGGGGAAACAATAATTTTGACACATTCAATTATGTTTTGGGAAGGTGGTGTCAGTGTTTTAATGATTTTAATTATTAGTTATAAATTAATAACCCCTATTCTTGTCGTGTCCTTCTCATTTAATATTCAGCAAATATTCGTGGCAGTTCAGTGAGGGGTCATACTGGACTGTAACAGTGTTAGCTGGGGTATTGGATGAAGTGAAAGAGCAGAGAGAAGTAAGAAGAAAAGTGTTATAACAACAAGGGTAGAGAGGCTAGGGTTTATTACAATGGTAGCAGCGGTGTTTTCAATGACTTCTTGACGATTATTGAAGCCTCACGCGTCTGTCCGTTCGGTTATGCTGTGTGGTGAGAGTTCAGCCGAGGGCAACGAGCTAGAGATCGACGGTAATCCTATGTGGTGCAATTCGCACAGAGTAGGCGATTCTAGTGTCGTGAAGGCCTGGTAAGTTCAAGTATAGGCAGTTAAGTGTATGCGCTAAACAGGCAGTTAAGAGTGGAGGCCGCCTTGGGTAGTTGGAATTTTTTTTTTTTTTTTTATTTTTATAAAAGAATACACAATGTACAAAACAGACACCCGCCGAACAAACAAGTTATGCACATACACAGGACAATATAACAAAGGAAGTAAACCACGGATACACTAAACATACCCAACAAAAACCAAGAAAGAAAACACAGGACACAAGGCACAAAAAAAAAAAAAAAAAAAAAAAAAAAAAAAAAAAAGAGAACCCAGAAACTGGGACAGTATGTACCACAAAAAACAGAACATGACATAAATAGCACACAATAGAAATAACATAAAACATAGGCACATCCACACAACCTTAAGTACAGAAATACAAAAGGAGAACGCACATACAAGCCCAGCCCAACAACCCAAACTCAGGTGCATAAAAGTGCAGAACAACAGGCCTCCGAAACCCCTAAGAGGCAAAATTACAAAACTACATTAAACAAAAAACATGGAAATACAGAACATGGAAAGTCAAACAGAAATAACTGAGTACATTTCTTTTTTTTTCTTACTCCGTTTCCTCATGTATAATTAAAAAGACACAATACAAAGGCAGAACACAAAACACAAATCAAGAAAGAACAGATAAATAATACATAAATAGCACAAGGCAAAGTACATGGCACATAAAAAGAGAAATAACAATCAGTAATGGCAAAAAAACACTCATAACACAGGAACAGTATTACATGAAAAGGGGGGGGGGGGAGGACAAAACATAGCCCGGGCACCCCAACCCCCACACAGAAAATCACAAAAAACAGGAGAGGCACGCTCCAAAGACATAGGAGCATATAAGCATACATACCACAAAGAACAAGAATGCACAAAACATAAAACCCATACAAGGCAAACAAAAAGGCCCACGCAGGAGCCAGGGAAAACATAAAAACCACACCCACACACAAGCACACCCAAACGAAACACACACCCACAGGAGCAACCACAACAGAAACAAAACAACCACACACACACACACACACACACACCCCGCCCAACCCCCGCCGAGGAGGCCCATCGGAGGACCGGGGACCGAAAACAAACCGGAACAAGACCCACCCAACCAACCCACAGCTAACATCCACGAGCCCAACCCACGACCAATCACTCAAACGCAGCCCCACGAACATACGCACCAGTAAACCAACCACAAAAATCATCCGGAAAAGCACGCTGCAGCCACCACCAGGTGAACCGTAAGCGCCCTCTCAAAAACCCCAAAACCCTATCAACCCCATAACCCTCCCTCCGGCCAACCCACACACAATACACATAGTCAGCGACAAGAAGACAGAGCGTATTACGCACCCGTCGAGAGCCCCGCGGAAAAGACAAAAACAAAAACGGCAAAAAACCACCCCGACATCCCGGCCCACAAACCACGGCCAACACAGCACGAAACCAAGCAAGCAAACCACTCAGCCTCTCACAAAAATAGAAAACATGTAACTGAGTTTCAGGCAAACCACAGTGGACACATGCGTCAGAGGCACGCAAACCCAGCATGCACAACCGGTCATTTGTCGCCAACGACAAATGTAACATGCGAAACAACAACTCCCGCTGCTGCGGTGCCAAAAACCGCGCCCCTAACGCCGCCCACACCTCCCCCCAATCCCAACACGGGAATAAAGACTCCACCCGCGGCTGAACACGACAAAATAGAACCCCATAAATCGCCTTCACTGAGAGATACATATAACCCGGACAACGACAGACAGCCCGAAGAATGTCCACCGCCCAGGAGTAAACAGGAGGGGTACAAAAGGCCACCTCCCGACAAACACCGCAATCCACCAAAAAACTAAACCGGACCGAACGATAAAAAATACACAAAGCATTGAGCCCCCCACCCAACTCTAAACCCTGGCGCAACGAGACCCAGAACAGCGCCCGAGCCCTGGTAAACACATCAGGAATACCAACCCCACCTTCCCGCACCGCTAACACCAACGTCGAGCGACGAACCGGGTGGTAACGACCACACCACACGTACCTATAAACCTGACGTTCCAACCCCAGAGCCAGCCGGCGATCTAGGGGGAAACACCGAGCCACGAACCAGACACGTGACAGAACTTTACAAGTAACAAGCAACGCCCGCTGATAAATTGTTAACGGGCGCGCAGCCAACAACCCAACCGCAACACCAACACTACAAGAAACCGCACCCCAATTAAATTCCAAAGATCTCTCGTAAGAAGCGAACCAGGTGATCCCCAGAACACGCAGAGAGGAGACCACCGGAAACCAAGACCCCTCCCACACAAGGCGAGAGGACCACCCACCGATACCCATAAGACCAGATTTGGCACGATTGACCTGGGCCCCAGTGGCCAACTCAAACCTCTCAACCACGACCTGGACAGCCCGAACAGAACCAGCAGAGGCCACGAACAGGATGGTATCATCCGCATAACCGCAGATGGGTAACCGAAGATCAGAAGGCAGCCGGGGGGGACGGATTAACGCACAAGCCTTGACCGCCCGAAAAAAAGGCTCCTGAAAGAGCACATAAAGGAGCATGGAAAGCGGACAACCCTGCCTCACCGAACGGCGGACAGGGAAAGGAGCACTCAAGAACCCATTGATGCAAACCCGACTGCAACACTGAGCGTACAACATACGCACCCAACGAACAAACAAAGGCGGAAAACCAAGCCTCTCTAACACACGAAAAACAAAAGCTAACGAAACACGGTCAAAAGCCTTAGACCAATCCAGGCAAAGCATCGCTGCAGACAAGCGAGAGCCCGACACGTACAGAAGCACATCCCGAAATAACGCATTGCACTGCAGTAACGAGCGACCTGGAACACCACAAAACTGTTCCACGGAAACCACAGACGCAACCACACGGCGACACCGACCAGCTAAAATCTTGGACAGGATCTTATAGTCCACATTCAACAAAGTAATGGGTCTCCAGTTCGAGAAGAACCGCAAATCGCCCGGCTTTGGGAGCAGCCGCACAATCCCAACGCACTGAGATACAGGCAGAACGCACCCCCGGAGGCAAGTCCGGACCACCTCCAAAAGAACATCACCCAACACATCCCAAAAGGCAACATAAAACTCGACAGGAAGTCCATCCGAGCCCGGCACCTTCCCGGAACGAAACGACCTCACCACACCGAAAAGCTCCCCCAACGAAACATCTTCCTCCAAACCAACACAATCAGCAGCAGACAACCCCGGAGCACAACCACCCAAAAAACCTTCCGCAATCGCGTCGTCCCCTACCACCTCCCCATAGAACGCAACCAACTCTTGCCGCACATAATGCAACACACCACCGGTGTCCGAAACAACAGACCCATCCGGCCGTTGCAGAGCCGTAAAAAGAACACCGTCCCGCGCAGCCTTCACCTTCCCTAAAAGATAAGGAGAGAGCCGTTCCCCGTCAACACGTTCACTCATACGAGCACGCACTCGAACACCCTCGGCCCACTCATTCCGCAAACCACAAATACGCTCCTTACACTCCGCAATCTCCCCAAAACAGTCAATCCCAGCATTGTACCGCACATACAACCGCGAAAGCCTCGCCTGGAACAACCGCAGCAACCCAAACCTTCCAGCAGCCTCACGTTTGGCAGCCACCCGAAAAAACAACCGACATTGCTCCTTACACCACTCCCACCAATCTAAAACAGAAGGAAAATCACACCGCCGGGCGAGAACCCCGACCCACCAAACCCGAAACTGCCCACAAACCCTCGGAGAACGCAACAACCCACAATTCAGCTTCCACCACCCCGCGCCGACCCGTACCTGACTGGGTACACCAACCCGGACCACCACGAGACTATGGTCCGAGAAAGCAACCGGGACAGTGTGGAAAGCAAACACAGAACACCCCCCGCCAGTAACATACACGCGATCAATCCGCGAACGCGCCCCATGCGCAGCAAAAGTAAAGGACAACTCGCCCCCATAGAGCACAGCAGCATCCTTGAAACCGCAAGAACGCACCACCTCCAGCAGCGCACCCGAGACATTCTGCGGGCGGGCGCTACTACAGTCCCGCGCACTCGTCACACAGTTAAAATCACCACTAAAAACCATACTCCGCGTATCATGACGCAGGAAAGGGAGAAGCCCCACCCGAAAAAACTCCTCTCGTTCCCGACGGCGAGCCACCCCCGAGGGGGAGTACACCGTCAGGAACGGAAGAACGACCCCCAAAAACTCAACCCTCACAAACAAAACCCGCCCATCTTCATCCATCTCCGTGTGAAGCACGGAGAAGGAAGCCCTCCTAGAAAACAACATAAGCGTCCCCCCGAAGGACGTCCTCGGCGGGTTGAGCACAACATGAAAATGCGCACTTAAACACTGCAGCACAGACACCTCACGAACATTATGCTCCTGGATCAGAGCCACATCCACACGCTGCTCCTGCAGAACATCCAACAGGCCCAACTGGACCCCAAGATCATTCAAACCACGAACATTCAAAGACGCACAGACAACAGAGGGCGCCATCGGGAGAACCTCAGGACACCCCCAACCCAACGCGTCCCCCAGGGGACACAACCGCACCCGCAGCGGGAGCCACATCCACACCACCAGGCTCAACCCCCTGCCGCACCCTGGAAGACGACCGGCCAGGAACCGCCTTCAAAATCACAGGAGACACACCATGCGAAGAGGGCGCCCCAGGCGTCGAGGACACCATCCACAGTTTTTCCACTGCCTCCGCCGCCCCGAGCCCGACACCACGCTCAGTGCCCCGCTCATCCCCAGATCCCGCTTCCGAAGGGGGAGGAGGAACCACTGGAGAAGCGGAGGGAGGAGCACCAGCCAAAGGCACACCACCCGAAGCCTCGATCCTCTTCCCAGGGGGGCCCCTGCTGTGCGACCGATCCCTCGGAGCGCGCTTTCGTCGAGGAACAGAAGAGCCCAATGCAACCACAGGAGGCACAGCACAAGCGACAGCAGGCGGCTGCGCCACGGCACCAGCATCAGGAACACCGCTAGGCTGGCCGTCAGGAGACACAGTATCAACACCGCCCCTGGCCTCGGGAAGCACACTGGCCACTGCACACGGGTCGCCCTCCGGCACTACACCACACACGTCGGATTCCAAGGAGACACTCGGGTCGCGATGTACCTCCGCCGCCACCAGCATAGGCGCACCCGAAGCAGGAGCCGCGAGAGCATCAGAGTCAACAGACAGAGCAGAGGACCCAGCAGCAGACGGAGAGGTAGGTACAGCTGGGGCCGACGCCTCCAGAGGCACACCCACAGAGCCCGGGCCCGCTGGGGGCGCCCCAGCCTCCGGCAGAAGTGGAAAGTCATCCGCATGGAAAACCGATGGGTCCTCCGGGCGAGGGGCACGGCAAGCTGCAGCGAAATGGCCTACCTCACCACACCGGAAACAGGAGCGAGTCTGCCCCTGGTAGAACACACGCACATAAAACCCACACACAGCCACCCGAGAGGGAATAGCCCCAGAGAGCCGCATGCGCAAAGTACGGGCACCCATACGGAGCCCCTTCAGGCGCCCACTAAGCAGACAGGCATGACGCTGCCCCACCACCTCACCATACCGACGGAACGCGGCGGACAGCTCCTCCTCAGGAAACTGCACCGGCGCACCATGAACGCTCACATACGTCAGGGGGCCCCACGGATCGGAGACCTCCACCGTCACAGCAGAACCTGGAAGTACATGCGTCCGTGTACCCCATCGACGCACAAACAGCTGATACACCTGCGCCGAGGAGAACGTCACCGCCACCCGGGTAGGGGAAAGTTTCTCAACACCGTAGAGATCTTGGTACTCAACACGCATGACGTCCATAAGGGCAACCTCCACCAAGGGCCAGTCAATGGGGGCCGAGAAATCAAGCCGGGCGGTGTCGACCCGGCGAACACGGCCACCACTAGTCGACGCCATGACACCCGCCAGGCCCCGGCCAATGGCCGCACCACACCGTCAACAAGACGACCACCACGCAGCAGGTACAGGTCAACACTGTCTGCCCGGGCCGAACGTCAGCGCCCTCCGGTAGCAGAGCGGCGAATCCTCACCTTCCGTCCTGGGGAAACAATAATTTTGACACATTCAATTATGTTTTGGGAAGGTGGTGTCAGTGTTTTAATGATTTTAATTATTAGTTATAAATTAATAACCCCTATTCTTGTCGTGTCCTTCTCATTTAATATTCAGCAAATATTCGTGGCAGTTCAGTGAGGGGTCATACTGGACTGTAACAGTGTTAGCTGGGGTATTGGATGAAGGGAAAGAGCAGAGAGAAGTAAGAAGAAAAGTGTTATAACAACAAGGGTAGAGAGGCTAGGGTTTATTACAATGGTAGCAGCGGTGTTTTCAATGACTTCTTGACGATTATTGAAGCCTCACGCGTCTGTCCGTTCGGTTATGCTGTGTGGTGAGAGTTCAGCCGAGGGCAACGAGCTAGAGATCGACGGTAATCCTATGTGGTGCAATTCGCACAGAGTAGGCGATTCTAGTGTCGTGAAGGCCTGGTAAGTTCAAGTATAGGCAGTTAAGTGTATGCGCTAAACAGGCAGTTAAGAGTGGAGGCCGCCTTGGGTAGTTGGAAATGGTACTATTTACTCGACCCCCTGCAACTACGGACAAGGGTGCTGCGCGGTAGTTTTCGCAGCAACAATTCTAGGTTTTGAATTGTCGGGGCGGGGAAGTATTAGGACGCTAATTGTTATCCCCGAGGGCGTGTTAGGCGACCCAATCGCTAGATTTTTACGGTACAGCCATGAAGGTACCAAGAGTTCACTGAGGGATAGCCTAGTAGATTCTCTAGCAACGGAATTTCTGTGGTGTCGGACAGTTAGATCCGTCGGTTGTTCCATTATCTAGTCTAACCGTTGACCGCGAAGGACGGGATTATTTTGTACTGTTGGAATGTAGTTATATGCGGTTACCAAGGCTTGGAAAAACGACAGGGCGGGCCGGGACGGGATGGTTATAGGTTAAATCGAGTTTTCCTTAAGTATTAAATTATGTTCCCTTTCAGGTTAAGTGTCCCTTCGTTAGTTAAGTGTTGCCCCTTGTTTACACATTCTCGTATATAAGTACTTTTGTTCGTATTTTCATTTTTTTCATATTTTCTAAGTATTTTTTTGCATGATAATATTAAGGAGGTCTGGCATTTTTGTTTTCGTGTTGTGCAGTATTAATTTTCTGAGAGAATTACTAAGGTGAGTGGTTGTACTGTTTTCAAGTGAAGTGAAGTGCAGTGCATTTTAGTGAAATCAGTGAAAATCGTGGAAAATCTTTGTTGTGTTGGAAATTCGTCAAAGTCGGTTGAAAAATCTCAGTTTTTGGAATAAATTCTAGTTTTGTGTCTAGCCTATGTTCATCGGGTCGTCAGTGATAATTCAAGTGTGCAATTAAAGTGATTCGAGTTAAAACTTTGAGAGACCAAAAGTCGATTTTCGGTCATCTAAGCGAATTAGAGTTGGGACTGAATTTTCTAGCGTTTTTTTTCAGCGCTCAGTGAGACAGCGTTCTGTAATTGTTTGCGCTCTACAAAGTATCTAAATGTCTAGTGAGTGTTGTATTCGGTTAAAGTAACGAATCAACTACGCGCCAGTATTTAATTTATAATTTTGGGAAAATAATTACTAATTTTTAATTAAGATTCAGCGCGACTTTGTAGCTGTGAGCGTCGCGGCTATCAGTGTTAATTTCTCAGTATTCTACAATACGACCGGCGGTGAACAAGTGTATGCTATGTAAACATCGAGTTCATTAAGTAACGTAAATAAGTAATTTATCATTAATTTTTGTTTAATTAATAAATTTACTTATAATTATTTCTGAGCGCCGTTGTTAGCGTCGGGCGTTAGGAATTAAATAATTGTTGAAGTCTTAAACATCGCGCCAGTATTAAAGTACTAGTAACGTCTTCAGTCCTAGTGCGTTTAAGAATTACAAAAGAAAGAGTTAAGAAATTCAATTAACGTAAAGTTTTGTATTAATTGTGCGCTGGTCAACATGACTTAGACTATTTTGATAAATAAAACAGAGTTTAAACTAAATTATTTACAATAAATTCAGTGTAGTTCTTTTCACGATAATATTCACTGTATATTTTTGTTCAAGAATTCGGTAATTATTATTTTTTTTATTAATTAATTTATATTGGTCTTGCATTTAGAGACAAGAAATTCTTACTATAATTCTTTTATAATTGCGTTACCAGTCAACTTCGAGTGTCAAATAAATGCAGTGAAAAGTAATTACATTTTATCAAGTTCATTCTAGTAGTTTCGATTATTTAATAATTAACGTAACATTTTTATTTAGTTATAATTGTGCTTGTGTTTTGATTCACCATCGTATACAGTGAGGGTTCTAACAAGTGATTATTAGTAGTCGATGCTGGTTGCGTGTTTCTATCTGTCCGCATATATATATATATTTCGGGAATTTGAGAGGAAGCAAACATGAGACAAGAATTTCATTCATTGGTGGATCTTAGTCAGCGAGATCCGGTCGCCGGCATCTGTCATCGTCTGTCAACAGGCGTGGGTGATTTATGGTTTTCACTGGGGCTGTGGAACGTGGTGAACGGCGTGAATGAAGGGTAGTTCCGGTCTAGATCATCAAGAGGTTTAACGTAAAAGGTTAGGGTATACCTTCGGAGATTATTGAGCGAGTTGTTGAGATCGGGGTTGTGTTAAAATTTCACAGCAATAGCTTGTCGGGATCAGAACTTTGCCTGTTTTCCCAAGTAGGGTCGGGTTGCGGGGATTAGCGAGAATATGTCGTGTAATAAGCACATGAATCTCGGGAGTAAAGGTATGGTTGACGACGAGGCTACCGAGGGAGCGCCATCGACAGACCCTTACCTGGTGGGGGTGGTACAGACGTTAGCCCTTGAGGAGCGACCTCAAGCGGACCTCACTGGGGGACAAGCGAACCCCACGGGGGGAGTGACAGATCCGGGTGCCCAAGGGGCGGCAGCCCTGGACGAAAGCAGGATTTCGTTGGGGGGCTCTTGCTCAGCCGGCATCACGATGATTGGTGGGACAGTAGGAAGTGATGGGGTTGTGGACCCCCCCCATTTGAACATCCACCTTTGTTGAACAAGGAGTTCCCGGGGATGATGCCATTCCAGGTCCTCAAGGCTTGACGATTCCTGGGCTTACGAACGTAAACACACCATCCCCACAGTTTCAACAACTACCGCAGGTACAACCGGACCCACAACAGCAGACACTACAGTTGCTACTACAGTTACTACAGGGGCAAAAGAGATCACAACAACAAGTACAACAATTTGCACAACATCATCAGGTACAACAAGCGTCACAACAACATGCACAACAGGTTGCACAACAACAACAAGTACAACAGGTTGCACAACAGCATCAAGTACAACAGGTTGCACAACAACAACAAGTACAACAGGTTGCACAACAGCATCAAGTACAACAGGTTGCACAACAACAACAAGTACAACAGGTTGCACAACAGCATCAAGTACAACAGGTTGCACAACAACAACAAGTACAACAGGTGGCACAACAACATCAGGGACAACAGGTTGCACAACAACAAGTACAACACGTTACACAACATGATCAGGTACAACAGGCGTCACAACAAGTACACCAGGTTGTACAACAACAACAACCACAGGTACTACAGATGCTGCTACAGTTACTACAAGGACAGAACGGGTCACAACACTCACACTATCAACAACAGGGTCAACAACCACTTTATCAGGGTATTCCCTCCACTAGTTACCCACCTGGAGTAGTCCCTTTGTCACTGGGGAATCCCTCCTCATTCCACTCCCAACCCCAGTCCTTCCCCTCCCAACTTAACACACACCCTCTGACTCCCTGTTACGGCCCTCTTGGGTCGCAACTGGGTTCTTTCTCTGATGTTAGTAGAGCTTGGGTATCCGGTCCCAAGCTAGTAGTGGCTTTCAAGGGGTGTGCTCCGTAACCCAAGTAAATTAAAGGGGAAGGGATAAAACTGCTCAGAAATAAATATATATTCACCACCACCAATAAATAAATATATAAACAGTCACACGCTGTTACTATAACTACACGTATTTACAATCACTTGTCTTCCTCCGAAGACACAGAATGCTCTGCTTAACGGTGCTCAAGACGACTAGCCCTGGTTCTCTTCTTGTGGCCTCTAGACGAATCCTTAGATTCTCCCAGCGAGAATACCCCGGCCACAGGCCAGCCAAATCACAGTCCCACTGGGTGCACCGTCGTGGAGGCCGTCAACCACAAATCCAGCCTTTAGCTGGCAGGTTCCAATCATCAACGCTGCGTAGGCCACTCCACGACCGATACTAGGGTTGCGAGCCCTAGGCAGGAGCCTCGTATGATTTCACAGATCACTCTCCTCACCACAACACCCTAGTGGTTAGTCTTCTCCACCAGTCAGTCCCGGGTACGACAAATCCTCAACTGCCACGTCACAGGCAGGCTAACACAACAGTGTTCATCCGGGGGCGGGGGGGGGGGTGACTCACAGCTTCTACAGCAAATGCGTGGAGGTTCTACGACTGCCTTGGGTAGACTGATCCAACTTCCATTACAGCAGTCCCAGGTCGACTCTGTAATCAGACACGTCATCAGTACTAGTTACACTCTGGGGCACCTCACTTACCGGCTTAGACCCAAACGCCCACCTATCCACTCCATAGATGGCGTTGCTGTCTAAGCGTCACCTCACCAGAGGTCAGCAGCGGCTGTGTTATGAGCTGATCAGGACGGGAAACTAGCCCTTGTGGCCAGTATATCTCGTCCTCACTAGATGGCGTCGTCCATTTGGAGGGGGTTTCGGGAGCTGACCACAGATGGCGTGGTCGTCACTGCTCCGTGCTCGGACGCTGGACTCGGGTCCGTAACACTCCCCAGTTCTTCACCCAATCCCTCCTAGTTCCTCCCCCCCCCCCCATGGTCAGGCACCTCCTGACACTCCCAGCACTCGGTCCTATAGGCCGGGACTCGTGGCGTCACTCCCGAAGCTGTCCTTGCCAAGGTTAAATTGTGCTGAGCTCCCATCAAATAAAGTGGAACGAAACCGTTGCGTGGAAAATTGGTTGTGGGAGATGGATTCTGTGTTAGCCGCGGCTCCTGATGATGAAACTAAAATTAATCTGGCCACTGGGGCATGTGTGGGTCGCGACGGGCCCCTGAGGAAGTCTGAGGAATTCAGACATTTGGTGACATGGCCACAATTTGTGCAAGCTATCAAGGACCGGTTTAAGGCAAAGATTACTAAAGAGGAGGCTCGTCGCTACTTAACGTCACTTCAGAGGGATAAAGGCACTCAATTAAAAGATTTTGGTTCCTTCCTTAGGACCAGGATAGGTGATCTCACTCAGGAGTTGGGTTACGAGGCGCAGCAGGAGGAACGGCTTGCGAAACAGTTATTTTGTAAGGCCTTGCCCGCCCATATCGGTCCATACCTCGCTACGGACATGGCTTCCCTGAGTTTTAGGGAACTCGTACAGTACGCCGAAGATTATATAGATGAGTACTTGGATGCGGAGGAGGCCCAGTCGTCACCATACGTTAATGCAATGAGCAGGAAGGTGGAGAACGGGCAGGGGGGCAGTAGGTCAGAGCCCTCCCAGACAAAAGCGGGGGCCGGTGGACGCACGCAACAACCCCCACGTAATGACTGGTGGGACTCACGTACGTATAAATGTGGGAAAAGGGGCCACGTGAAAGCGAAATTCCGGAAGGTGACAACAAAGACATGAGAGAATCACGCTTCGGGTGGTGGCAGACCTACGTTTGAGATGAAGGTTGAAGGTGTGAGGTTGACAGTTTTTGTGGACACCGGAAGTCAAGTAACGCTCATTAAAAAGTCAGCCTTCAGCACACTTAAAGAGACACGCCTTAAGCGTTGTGGGAAGCATTTAACAGCAGTGAATGGTCAACATATTAATATCTTGGGCCAGGCTACTCTCAATTATGAAGTGGGCAATTGAGAATCTTACCCACACAATAGCACGATTGTCGAGAATCTTGCATTCCGGGTCAGATTTTATTGGGAATGGAATTTCTGGGACGGGTTAAATTTTCTTTGTCAGGTCACGAGGGAGCAAGGAAGTTCAGATTGAAGTTGGGCCAGGTAGTTTATCCCATTAAAATGGTAGATCATCCACCAGTAATTGCTTCCATTAGCAAGAAACAGAAGTACAACATTCACTAGTCTAAGTTGTTGTTTAAGTCTCTTCCAGACACAGACAAGAAGTCATGTGGGTTACATGCCTTGGTGAAACAGTGTTGCCCACCACATTCAGTTAAATTCATTAAAGTATCAGTGGGACGTCACATTGCACCAGGTACCACCCTTCAGGTGGCTGGGAGATGTGACAGGTTGTTGATTCCTCATCATTTGATCACAGTGCTTGATAAAGGTGCCCTTATTCCAGTTGTCAATCTCTCGCACAAAACCTATCGTTTCAGGGCAGGTGATAGGGTGTCTCAGGCTACAATTGTAGAAAATACGGTAATTTTTCATTATCAAAGCCGGGAGGAGATGCCAGCCACAGTAGCACAATGTAGTCCGCCTAATGTGACAGATAGTATTACACAGGGGAAACACAAGACCAAGACAGGAAAAAGTAGTATTACTCAGGAAGTGGAAAAGTTAATCTCGACTCTGGATTTGCAACATGTGCAACAGTCAGATAGGAAACTTTTGAGAGGAATTTTACGTAAATTCCCAAGACTGTTTGCATAAGACGATCAAATTAAGCTTCTGGATAGGATTGAACATGTTATTCCTACAGGTGATCATCCTCCTATTTACACCCTTCAATGGAGGCTTCCGGAACGGGCGAAGGAAGTAATTAGGGATGAGTGTCAGAAGATGTTGAGACAGAATGTGATAGAGCCTAGTACATCACCATGGTTGTCGCCAGTGGTGTTGGTACGCAAACCGGATGGCAGTTATAGATTTTCTGTTGAGTACCGAAAGATCGATGAAATTACTAAAGGTGATGTGTACCCTTTGCAACGGATACAAGAAATAATAGATCAGTTTGGGGCAGCAAAATACTTTACTACTCTGGATGCGAAATCTGTGTATTTGGCCATCCCATTCGCTGAGAAGGATAGAGAGAAGACCGCCTTCTCTGATGGGGTTCATATTTATCAATTCAAGCGGATGCCTTTCGGGTTAAAGACAGCGCCTTAATCATTTCAGAGGGCAATCAATTACATCCTAAACCCAGTATTGGGAAGACACTCATTAGCATACCTGGATGATGTGGTTATCTACTCCAGGACGTTTGATGAACACTTACGAGATTTGACTGAGACGTTGACATTGTTAGATAAGGCGTGTTTCAAACTCAATGTGGGAAAATACACTCTGGCATCTCAGAAATTCAAGTTTCTGCGATTGCAGGTGTGCACAGATGGTATCCGACCTGACTCCGACTCCTGTCGTGCCATTGCTGACATGCCTACACCTAAGACACCAAAAAATGTTCGAAAGTTTCTGGGGGCAGCCGGATTTTTCCGTCGCCACATTGAGGGCTTTGCAGGAACATCAGTACCGTTAACTGAGCTCACTAAGAAAAATGTAAAATTCATTTGGAAACCTGAGCATGATAACGCTTATGCAAAATTAAAAAGTTAACTCATTACCACCCCAGTCTTGGCAGTACCTGATTTTGATAAGGAGTGGGAAGTACACACTGACGCCAGTGGCATAGCAATTGGTAGGTGCTTAATGCAATGTGATAATGACAATCTTCCTCACCCAGTAGCATATTTTAGTAGGAAGGTTAAGGGTCCGGAGGTCCGCTATTCTGCAACGGATAGGGAAGCTTTGGCTGTGGTAGAAAGTGTCAGGTACTTTGAACCGTATCTTTTCCAACGTCACTTTGTCATATTTACAGATCACAGGGCTTTAACTCATATTTTTAAGAAAAGAACTAAGTGCCCTCGCATGTCACGTTGGTCTCATGAACTAGCTGCTCACTCATTCCAAATACTTTACAAGCCTGGTCCATCACATGTTGTACCAGACACTTTGAGTAGAAACATTGCTACTATTAACGTAAATCTTAATATTGAAAATATTTCCAGTGAGAAAATGCGAGAATTCCAGATGAACGAACCGAGGTGGAAGGAAATTATTGAACATTTGGATGGAGGAAAATATCCATCGAAGAAACGTAATTTAGCAATTCATGATTTTGAAATGAGGGATGGGGTCTTATTTTATGTAAAGGGACAGAAGATTCGTGCAGACTTTCAGCTGGTTATCCCAGAGTATTGAAAACGTTTGCGTTGAGACTCGCACATGCGTCTAAAATTACAGGTCATCCGGGGATTTTTAAAACTCACATGAAAGCCAAGTCAGTCTTTTTCTTCCCCGGTATGTTAACAGAGGTCATTAACTTCGTTAAGTCCTGTGGTCACTGCCAAAGAAGGAAAGGTACCCTTAAGGTACAGGCTCCATTGCAAGAATTCCCAGAAATTTAGGAACCTTTAGATCGGGTGGGGGCTGATCTGATTGATCTGCATCACAGTCATTCAGGAAATCGTTACGTATTGGTGTTGGTAGACCACCTTTCCAGGTACACAACACTGATTGCATTGTCTCAAAAAGATTCACGAACTGTTGCAAAGGCGTTCTTAGAGAGGTTCGTCACTGTATTCTGTCCCCTCTAAAGTGTTAGTTTCTGATCGAGGTCAGGAATTTAATGGGAATATTTTTAGAGAAGTGTGAAAAATTGTAGAAACCACTTCAGCATTCACTACGGCTTATCACCCTCAGGCTAACGGTATGACAGAACGAACGAACCGGTCAGTTAAAGATATGCTTGCAATTCTTGCAGAGCATGACGCAAATTCGTGGGACGAACAACTCCCCTATGTCCAGCTGGCTCTGAACACTGCCATCCACCAGTTCATTAATACCCAACCCCTTTTGCGGGTCACAGGTCATTCATGTAATTTCCCATCAGGTCTGCTTAACAGACATAATATTGTATTTTTGAAGACCAAGTTGAGAGAACGATTCATATTAATAAATTAAAACCTTATCACGCGAGGGAGGAACTAGAGCTGCCTTCAGCAAGTCTAATTCCTTACCTGTCTAATGATCCAAGTGCTGAGTCAGATGATGAGGATGACCTTCTGTCACATCTCATCAGTAGTCAATTTCAATCTTGTCACCCCATGGTAACAGGGTCGCGAGTTGTACAGTAAATTGTTAATGATCTCCCCTAGTCAGGTTTAGTAACTTCATAATATTTATCTTGTAGAGGCAATGATGTGTATTTACTGATGTGCATGACTCAGGTAGCATACTTGCCTTGCTCTGGGGTTTCCAACTTCCTATACCTCAGAGTAATATCCATGCTTCCCCCATTTGTTGTTGTCTGTCTTTCTCAGGTCGGATGGTACACCAGTTCCAGCCTCCCAGTCACACGTGAACCAAGGATCGAGATCAGCAGGTCTGGGGATGACCCACCTGGCTGATAAGATCGGGGTCTGAGGCACGTTACATAAAGTCCTCCCCCTTGTGCCCGGTAACTCGTCAATTGGTTATCCGGAAGGGGTGACTGGAGTACAGTCACCAAGCCGACACCTCACGTCACTAACGAGGTTGTCCCAGTCCAGCTATGCTGTCTTCACGGAGCAGAGTTCAGTCACCATCACAGCCGTGGGCAAGCTGTCTCAAGGTCACCAACCAAGCCCACCAGCCGCGTAGTCAAGACTGCGGGAAAACCGGAAGTGGAAGACTAGTGGTCTACGAAGAAGAACGCTAATTGCAACGACTTGCAAGCTCTCTCAAAACCGGCGGTTGCGTCGTCTGTGGAAACCAAGATGCAACGTGGTGGTCTCGGGTACGAACAGCACTACCCCTACAGAGTGCTGCAGAATCGCCAGATGAGATACAACCCTGTACCTCGGCCCAAGCTCAGCTGCATGAGGGGTTGCACGGAAGGTGTACCGGCCCAGTAGTACCGGGATAACAAGAAAACGCCGGTAGATGACGTTGCCCAGGAGCTGAGGCAGGACCCACCTGTCCTGTCAACATGCCAACCTCTTCAACGCTACTCGAACCTTACTACCAACGCGAGACATCATGACACGTCGAAGCTGTGCTCTACTGTGGCAGCCATGGTTAACAACAATCCATCATGACTGTTTGGAAGCGATAAGAAGACGTGAACCCGGGTTCCTGTTAGCGTGGTCCACCTGAGCTGACGGCCACCAGCTGTCAGCTGTCACTCAAGTCAGGTGCGGGTAGTACGAGACCTCCTGTACTGTCCGTAGTTGGCCGAGGCCGGAAATGGAACTTCCAGACGACCAGGATCTTCAAGCAACATGAGGTAGTCGCCGGAATCTACAGCAACGAAATGTCACCAGGAAAAAACTATAGAACTTCTTTATAGAAAAGTTTCATATAAAAAAAAATTATATTTATATAGTAAATGGGGTTAACTTGGAACAATTAGTTCAACTTTTAATTTTCCATTTGATAGTAAAGCACCTATACACCTTCGGAAAGTTCTCTGGAACAGTATTAAATGTTGAAAACTAGAACTAGTGAAATAGAGAAATAAATTTAGAAAGTGAACATCTAGAAAATTACCCCTGTCTCTAGATAAGTTGTATGAGTGAACTGGTTTGAGAACCATCTAGTAGGGTTTCTAGAAATGTTGATCAGTGGGGAACTTCATCTAGATTTTTCTAGATCCTTGATACTGATAGTTTTATATATATATATATATATTTTATTGTTTTTGTGGTTAACTGAATAATAAGGGTGTGCTACACAGTCTGAAAAATGTGTTCACCCATTTCACCGACCGGGGGAGCCGGTCGGCCGAGCGGACAGCACGCTGGACTTGTGATACTGTGGTCCCGGGTTCGATCCCGAGCCGGCGAGAAACTATGGGCAAAAGTTTCTTTCACCCCTTGCCCCTGTTACATAGCAGTAAAATAGGTACCTGGGTGTTAGTCAGCTGTCACGGGCTGCTTCCTGGAGGTGGAGGCCTGGTCGAGGACTGGGCCACGGGGACACTAAAGCCCCGAAATCATCTCAAGATAACTTCAAGATAACCCACTGTTGTTGTGGACTTGAGTATGAATTCTGGGATATTAGGAGTTTGAGGAACTCATATCCAGTGTATTGTTATTGGTTAAGAGACATGTCTGTGGACATTGAATTTTTGTAATAAAAATATTTTTGTGTATTTTCTTTAGATTTTAAGGATCTGGATACGCTGTGGTGGGCAGTTGCCACAGGTGTGGAGTGGAACATGAGGACCCTGAAAGGTAGTGTTCTCTATATGATTTTTTTTTTAATTTTTAATGACATTGTTTTATTTTTTTTAATGTTTCTAGGTAACGTGATGTGATGTGTTTGATCTTTATTCCAGGAGAAATACTGGGATAGCTGAAGGCTATCAGATGATTTTAGCTAGTGTAAGTTGTTAGGTATGTATTTTTACAGTTATTTGTTACTATATCAGGACAGGTATAGGATGTTTTGTCTTCCAGGTAGTTGGAAGGGTACAGGGCTGCACCCAAGTGGACAGTCAGGATTATAGGGACGGTCTCTGTCCTTATGTTTTATGTATTATTACTGTGTTTGTTATATATGCATACATGCTGGGGCACACCTTTGGGGCGTGCCATTATTTGTTTTGGAGGATTGTATGAACTTCGTTAGGATTAGATAATTAATTTTGTTTTATTTTGAGGCATTGGGTCAACTATTGTTGAGTTAAATGTTATTTTTGAAGTTAATGATTAGGATAGGGCAGGATTTTAGGATAAGAAATTCGTGCTTTAAACTTCTTTACACACAAATTTCTTAATTTCCGAAGAGGGGGAGTTGTAATGGTATATGCACACCATAGCTTCTTCCCCTTCCCCCTTTCTCTTCCCCTTCCCTCACTTGCCTTCCCTCTCTTTGGTCATCCCTTCCATTTGTCACGGTCTGACCCTCGTGGTCATAAACAGTTTGAAGCCACTTGCTCCTCTTGCTCTCCTGTCCATCTGTCCAGTGACGAAATAAAAATAGTACCTCAGGGACAATAAACTTGTACTCTCAAGTAACACGTGGGTGCCTGGCCGGCGTTTTCCCACAGGAAAGTCGTGGTGCTGTCCCAGTATTTGGAGTTTTCTGTCAAGAGGAATTGTCCCTTACGGTCAAGCCTGATCCGGATTGGTTGAAGACATGTAGGCCTGTGAAGGTGGGGCCCCACAGGGTAGTGCCTGTCCATGCTATTGGCCCAGATTCTAGATCACCTGGTTATGTTTATATCCATTGGCCATAGGCTTGGGATAGGCGGAGTTAATTTGGGCCTAGGAACCAGGGGGTCGAGCCTGTCCCACGGTTAAGCGTTTTTAATAAAGATTAGTTAGTGTGTTCTGGAGCTTAGTGGGGTACAGGTCCCCTTGACCTGTGGGAGGCCAGCCATCAACATCTTGGCCTCAATGCGGTTTTAAGGTATTGTGCACTTGATTTCATGTCCTCAGTAGATACCCATTTTGCCTCTTAGGGGAATAGAATAAGGTATATGTTCAATTTAATTTTAATTTACATGATTCATAAAATAAATTGTATAATTTGTCCAGTGGTATTCAATTAATTCCCCTTTGTACTATATTTTTCTATTTTGTCATTTTTATGTGTTGACTTGGAAAGTTCCCGTGTTCCCCTCCATCTTTTGAATATTAAAGTCGTTCTTGAATCTCCCTTTCAGTTCAGGAAGATTACAGTATTAATCATTTAAGATTCATTTACTTGCCCCTTTGAGTTCCATTATTATTGAGTCCCTTCCGTCCAGGGATAACAATAATTTTGACACATTCAATTATGTTTTGGGAAGGTGGTGGCAGTGTTTTAATGATTTTATTTATCTATATAAATAAAAATGGAAATGTTCATTTGTTCAAAATGGCTAATCTCCAAAAGTTCTTCACCGATTGCTTTGAAATTTTCACACAATGTTCCATTCGCTTCCGGCCAGGTTTTATAGTAGATGAACGACATATGAGATTCAGAAACAAGTAGTGTATTGTGAGGACTAATAATAAACAGAAGCTCCCCTATAACTGTAATATCCTCATAGGTCAAACTATTATGTATTAGCGATAAGTGTCATGACGCTGAACCCCGGTTCATTCTGAACACAGCGATTACACAACACATAACACCTTGCCTCAGCAACTGTTACTACCACCTATACTCCTACACACACCAGACCCTTGAGGCGTACCACTAGGTTTGTACTGGAACACAATGAATGAACATATGGAAGGTATTTAAAGGCCGTCGGTTTTGTCATTTAATTACAAAGAATAGACTCTGACAAATAATAACATATTAACATACTCTATTAGGTCCATACACTTCCAATACCCATAGACCACTTGACCTCCGTGATCACCACCCACACTCGTAACTTCCGCCTAAGTCCCTAATACGGAATGATTACTACAACGCTCCACACCCGGTTAGTCTTTCATTCAATACTCACATACTGCAGACTTAACTTCGTCACTAAGATCACATCAGGTTCTCGCATAGCTGTCTGCTACACTTCGCTGCTGCCGCAAACGGAGATCCAGAGGACTTCTCAGTTCAACTCCCACAATCAGACTGACTCCAGTCAGCCATCTACCTCAACCATTTCACCCCGCCTCTCAAGGAAGGTATAATCCGATTAACCTTATCCCTAGAATCGGTAATCTTGTTCCTAGAAGCCTGACGAAGAATAATTCCTCTTTCCAGGAATTATTAATTTGGCTAAACAGCTTTGGTCGTAATCCATTGACCTATCTTAGATATGTGATCCATAGTCTGTCTACTTAACATGTACTTCCAATCATCATTCGTTAAGTGTTGTAGTAATGATCCTCTAGCTAATAATTCCTACTAACTTGTGGATTACAACATAAGACCTACCATTAATGTATGATGACTTACTGTAAATATGTAGCTCTTGTAATAGCACTTTCTCTGTAACTAGCTGACATTGTAACTATAAGGTGTGAAGGAAAGATGAAATTGTTTATGTAATAATCTAAGATGAGGTCTGATAAAGACCTTTTGTCCCCTCTGTAATGCTTTTGCGCTACCGCTCACAGGATGAGTATGGGGTGCACAATAAACTAGCCGCCTTCGGTGGCAACAGTCAATCAATACTATATAGATGTCACGTCTGTGACGGGTAAAAAACATGCTTTTCTGAAAAACTGCGTTTTTCATGTGAGGGAAATCTTTGAAACCTCTTTACCAATTGCTTTTAAATTTTGACACAACGTTGCATTCGAATAGGCGCGTCTTTTTATGTATCTGCTATATGCATGACTCACCTGTGACGGGAAAAAACATGTTTTTTTTAGAAAAACAGCGCCATCTGTTGGAGGTAAGAACAACACATGCAGTAATCTCCCAAAGTTCTTCGGCGATTGCTTTGAAATTTTGACACAATGTTGCATTCGAATAGGCACGTCTTTTTATATACCTAGTACATAGATGCCACCCTTGACAGGTAAAAACATGCGTTTCTTGAAAAACCGCCATTTGTTGCATGTAATAGCACATCCACTCTATACTAAATATGTCACGAAATCCATTTCAGTGTTTGTGATTGCATTGATAAATTTTATTTTCATAGATTTCGATTTATTTATTTTTTATTGAATTATTTTATGTGATATTGTGCTGGAATTGAGCTGTGTTTTTTTACCATACCGTTCATTTCGATTTCATATGTATAGATGCCACACCTGATACAGGTAAAACTATGCTATTCTTGTAAAACAACGCCATCTGTTGCATGTAGGAGCAACACACATGCTATCTATATAAATAAAAATGGAAATGTTCGTTTGTTCAAAATCGCTTCACCAATTGCCTTGAAATTTTCACACAACGTTCCATTCGCATCAGAGCGGGTTTTTATATGCATACTATATAGATGTCACGTCGTTGACGGGAAAAAACATGCTTCTTTTGAAAAGCTGTGTTTTTTGTGTTTTTTTCATGTCAGGGAAGTCTTCGAAACCACTTTACCGATTCCTTTTAAATTTTTACACAACATTGCATTCGAATAGGCGAGTGTTTTTATATAATTACTATATACATGCCTCACCTGTGACAGGAAAAAAATATGTTTTTTTTTTAAACCGCGCCATCTGTAGGACGTAAGAGCAACACACGCTGTAATCTCAGATAGTTCTTCACCAATTACTTTGAAATTTGGACACAACGTTCAATTCAAATACGTGTGTGTTTTTATATACATACTATTTAGATGTCACATTTGTGAAAGGTGTAAACATAAATATTTTTTTTTAAACAGCGCCATCTGTTGCATGTAAGAGAAACACACGATATACAAAATATCTTGCGATTCCATTTCAATGTTCCTGATTGCATTGATAAATTGATTTTTCATAGATTTTGATTTATTCATTTTGAATTAACTGTTTTGTGTGACGTTGCATTGGAGTTGAGCTGTGTTGTTTACCATACCGTTCATTTCGTTGGTATAGCTTATTTGTTTCCTTTTCATGGTTTTCATTTCGTTTTTTTAACTGTTCTTCTAATTTTTCAGTGCAATTGGTGGTGAATTTGAGCTGTGTCGATTGATCTGCTTTTGAATTCAAATATTTCGTTTGTATTTTTTGTGTTTGTTTTGGAAACAAGAAAATTGATAACACGTTTATTTCACAGCTGCAAATGTGCAACAAACAGCCATGAATCCACCGGCTACAACGTTAACTGTTTTCTTCACGTTATGTCAAAAGGACGCGTTTGCAAAAACACTGCTGTGTTCGGAAGTGCCTACATATTACACATGGAATGCGAGTAGATAATCATTTGAACGACCCAAACGAGGAGAGCGAGTCTTCGGACAACCTGGCATATTCAAATAAACTGCGATAGGCAGACTGCACACGGTGCATCCCAATCAAGATGAATGCATCCTTCTTCGCATGCTGTTGGTAAACGTGCCCGGTCCAATGTCTTTCCAGTCATTGAGATTTGTCAACGGCATAATTTATGCCACTCTCCGTAGTGCATGTCAAGCTCTTAATTTATTGAGAACGACCGACACTGGGATGTATGAATTAATGAAGAGTCCAACACGTCACATCCAAATCAAATTCGAGCATTGTTTGCAATCACATTGACCACCTTCGTCTCCATCAGAGTTATGGGAGAAATATAAATCGCACATGGCTGAAGATATTATCCGTCGAATATTCAAGGAAAATTCAAATATGAACATAGATTTCACATCATAAATTTACAACGAAGCGTTGATAAAGACTGAAGATTTGTGCTTAGAAATCGCGAACAAAGTTCTAAAAATATTGGAAATGCCATCACCGAATCGATCTGCTGCTGCTTCGTTCGATGTAGAATTGCGTCGGGAACAAAATTACAACACGGGTGATCTGTTGTCGTATGTGCAGTCAAACATTCCTCAGCTAACACTTGAGCGAAAAGACATTTACAATCAAATAATTCAAACGGTCAATAACGGGTTTGGAGAAACATTTTTAGATGCGCCAAGAAGAACTGTAAAACCTTCCTAATTAGATTGATTCTGGCAGCATTTCGATCCCAAAATGGCATAACCTTAGCTCTTGCATCGTCCGGAATAGCTGCGACATTGCTACTAGGTGGAAAAACTGCTGCTATTTCGGCTATAAAATTGCCATTGATCACGCAATTCATTGAAACTCCCACGTGCAACATTTCCAAAACATTGCACAGATGTAAACTTTTTGTTTGGGATGAATGCACAATGACCCAAAAAAATCGCTCGAAGCTCTTGATCGATCATTGCAAGATTTGTGTGGAAACATCAGACCATTTGGGAACGCCTGAATGTTGCCAGCAGGAGATTTCAGGCAAACATTACCTGTAATTCCTCGATCGACACCAGCGGACGAAATAAATTCTCACTTGAAATACTCTACTTTGTGGCGCCACGTAAAGACGTTAAAATTAACTACAAATATGCGTGTCCAGCTTCAAAACGATCCATCAGCTGGGATATTCTCACATCAGTTTTTGGAAATTGAGAACGGAAACGTGCTTGTTGATCTGACCTCAGGACGAATTTCATTGCCTCAAAACTTCTACAATTTACTGACGTCAAAAGAAGAATTTGTTGAAAAAGTATTTCCCAATGTTCAAACCAGTTATAAGAATCACGATTGTCTGAATGAACGAGCTCTTCTTGCGGCCAAGAACAAAGACGTCCACTAACTTAACAATATTGTTCAGTCTAACATTCAAAGCAAGGCAGTCACATACAAGTCCGTCGACACTGATGAGGAAGCAGATGAGGCGGTTAATTATCCAACAGAATTTTTGAATTCCCACGATCTGCCAGGAATACCTTCACACGTACGGCAATTTAAAATCGGCGTGCCAATTATCATGTTGCGAAATATCAACCAGCCAAAACTTTGCAACGTCACGCGCCTTGCAGTAAAAAAAAATAATCACAACGTCGTAAAAGCCAGAATCTTGACAGGACCTTTCAAAGGTGAAGTTGTTCGCATTCCTCGCATTCCTATCATTCCAACAGATATGCCATTTCAATATAAGAGACTGTAATTTCCCATTCGAGTGGCGTTTGGAATTACTATCAACAAAGCTCAGGGCCAATCTTTAGAATTGTGCAGTTTATACCTAGACACGGATTGGTTCTCACATGGACAATTATATGTTGCGTGTTCTAGAGTAGACAAACCAGACAATCTCTATATTTCAACAGACAGTGGATCAACAAAAATTTGTGTATACCCACAAGCGTGAAATTAATTGTGAAATTAAACATATTAGAAACGTTCACTTTTTCTTTTTTTGCCATTTAACCAGACTGAGCCACAGCAACGCGTGGCGGGTACTGCTAGTTAGTTATAAACTTTTTATTTTTTATTTTTACCTGCAAGCATGCAAGATAAAGACAATAAATACAATAAAATATCAGAGAAAACAAAAACAAAATACAGAAGCTACCAGCCAAAAGGACCGACAGCACAGGACAATAATTAGCAAAAATGGAGGAACAGCATACATCAAGACAAATCAAAGAACAAAAACAATAACAAACAAGCAAATAATGTAAGCAAATAAACAAAACAAACAAACACCGGCCAGAGGGACCGACAACAAAACACATCAAAATTTAGAAAATGAAACATAACACAAGACAATGCACACACAAACAATTCATAAATATAAATAAAGGGAAAATTAAAAAGAAAACACAATACAACAAGGTAATACATGAAGAGAATACACACTCTGCAAAACACCGGCCAATCAGCGGACATACTTGCCCGGGAACAAAGCCCAGGGGAAACACACATTGAACGCCTCCCAACGTAACCACCCCCAAGGGTTTCGTACACCCACCGGGGACGCCATGTCATCTGGAACCCTAGCTACAAACACTCGTAAGCAGGGGACCCAAATGGTATCACTCCTGACACGAGTAACTTCCACAATCCCCCACATCAAGGGAACACCCCCACCATGAAATTCCCCCGGCTCGTCATTCAGCAGTAACTCAGCAATCGCCGACCAGTGACTCGATGGCATCACCGTCGCCGGCAACACGTCCCCCAGGTCCCCAACACACACCCTCACAAGAGGGGGCTGGACATAGGACACCACCACCGGTGCACCAGCGGCCACGGGCACACCACCAGACGACTGCAGGGAACCAGGGCGGCGCGCATCCTTCCGTAATGTCACAACCAGGCCACGCCCAGCACCAGCAACCACACCATCCCTGGGAGCGGGAGCCACCACCTCCCACTGCGGAGAATCCCCAGGCGGAGAAGGAACGGAAGGCACCCCTGAGACCTGGGCACCAGCAGCAGCAGGCACATGAACCTCTGCCACCACCAACCGTGGAGACAGCGACACATCCGGTTCCACACCGTCAACTCCCAAGGACCCACAGTCACCGAATTCCCCAACATCGGCCCAGGCAGACGACGAACGCCTGGAACGATTGGGCTCCGGCTGGAGATCGTCAGAGCCAGAAGCGGACCCAAAAACACGGGTCCCACCAGCTGGACGAATCGACGCCCGACGCAGAACGGCAGCAGCCTCCACCACAGGGGGAACTAGGCCACACACAGCAGGAGGCTCCGCAGACACCCCAGCACCCAGCACATCCGGGACCCGAGGCGAGAACACAGGGAAAGGTGCAGCAGCCGAAGACGAGGGGAGAAGGCGGCGGCGTGTCACAATGATCACTAGAAAGGCCTTCAGGAGCAGCGGAGACAGTGACAGGAGCACGCCGGAGGAACGTCCGGCGACGTAAGGGGAGCTGCATTCTCCTGGAATGTGAATCAACCAACGACCTTAGAAGAGCTTTAAGAGTTCCCGAATCTTGCAGTAACCGCCCTGAAGCCATCAACACGGCCACTCTTCTGGTCAAAAAAGGTGTCCAGCAGCTGGACACCCTCATAAATACTGTCAAGCAGTATCCTCCCCCGTGCTAGCAGCCTAACGATTAAATGCAACCTCAGAACGCTGAAAAGATTTACTGAGCAGAAAATTGTACCACTTACGGGCTATTCATGCCTGTGTCACCTCTTGGGTGGCCCAATCATTATCAATCAAACAATCAAGTAGGTAAATTCTAGAAAAAATTATAAAATGTTAACAGGTATATTGTAAGAAAAAATGAGAAAGATTAGTAGATACATTGAAGCACATCGATAGCTCTGATTGATAGCATTGACAGCTTGATTGATAATTTTACAAAGATTAATAGGCACAACAGAGCATTTTTATTTTGTTTGTTTTTTTGAGATATATACAAGAGTTGTTACATTCTTGTACAGCCACTAGTAGCGTAGCGTTTCGGGCAGGTCCCTTGAATACGACCCCCTGCCGCGAAGAATCGTTTTTTCATCCAAGTACACATTTTACTGTTGCGTTAAACAGAGGCTACAGTTAAGGCATTGCGCCCAGTAAATCCTCCCCGGCCAGGATACGAACCCATGACAGAGCGCTCGCGGAACGCCAGGCGAGTGTCTTACCACTACACCACGGAGACTTGTAGCACGTATAAGATGACAGTAATGATCACAATCGTAAAATTATTATTTACTGAGAAGTACCAAGATTTATCAATACAAAACTACGAGCCTTCATTAGGATGTAGCTGATGCATGATATTCGAATAGAATGGACAATAGTACGTAAATTTCCCAACGCAATTGGGACTGAAAAAATACTATTATCATTAAAATTGAACCAATCATGACTATTCTGCTGTCTACAGCGATGGACAGGTATTATGGAGCATACAATGGTACGAGAGGAAGTGTTGGTGCCTGGACAAAAAATATGACCGGAAATCTACCACATAGGTACTATACACATTGGCAACATTGGGGCTATAAGCATTTAGTCACATATGTGCTGTGTTATAGCAAGAACGGGTTGCAAGTATAATGTAGTATTGTTGATGAGATTAGCTCCCACACTTACATGGCACATGTGGTATAGTTGGTGGGTTTAGTTCCCACACTAACACAGTTCATGTGGTATAGATGATGAATTAAGCTCATAAACTAGCATGGTTTATGTGGTATAGTTGGTAGCTTTAGCTTTAACATTCACCCGTTTCAGATAGTATAATTGTTGGGTTTAACTCTCATACTCACACAGTTCATGTGTTGGTGGGCCTAGATCCCAATCTCACATGGTTCATGTGGTATAGTTGGTGGGTTTAGCTCTCACACTCACATGGTTCATCTGGTATAGTTGGTGGTTTTAGCTCTCACACTCACACGATTCAAGTGGAATAGTTGGTGGGTTTAGCTCCCACACTCACACGGTTTATGTGATGTAGTTGGTGTGTTTAATTCTCATTATCACATGGGTCATGTCGTATTAATGGATGGCTTAGCTCTCATACTCACACGGTTCATGTGGTGTAGTTGGAGGGTTTTGCTGCCACACCCACACGGTTTATGTGGTATAGTTCGTGTGTTTAGCTCTCATCCTCAAATGGTTCATGTGGTATCGTGGGATGATTTAACTCCCTCACTCACACGGTTCATGATATATAGTTGGTGGATTTAGCTCCCACACTAACACGGTTTTTATGCTTAAGTTGGATATTTTAGCTCTTTCACCCACAAGTTTCATGTGATAGAGTTGTTGAGTTTATCTCTAACAATCAAACGGTTCATGTGTTGATGGGTTTATCTCCCACACTCACACGGTTCATGTGGTTTAGTTGGTGCGTTAAGTTCCCACACTTACATGGTTCATGTTATATAGTTAGTGGGTTTAGCTCCCACACCCATTTGGTTCATGTGGTATAGTTGGTGGGTTCAGCTCCCACACTCATGTGGTTCATGTGGTATAGTTGGTGGGTTTAGCTCCCACACTCACGGGGTTCATGTCGTATAGTTAGTGGGTTTAGCATCCACACTCACGCGGTTCATGTGCTTTAGTTAATGGGTTTAGCTCCCCCACTAACATGGTTCATGTTGTATAGTTGGTGGGTTTAAGGGTGGTATAAGTGGTGGGTTCAGCTCCCATGCTCATGTGGTATAGTTGGTGCGTTTCGCTCTCACACTCACACGGATTATGTGATATAGTTGGTGGGTTTAGCTTCCACACATACCTGGTTCATGTCGTGTAGTTGGTGGATTTAGATTACACACTCACATGATTCATGAGGTATATTTGGAGGGTATAGTTCCCACATTTACCCGGTTTAGGTGGTGTAGTTCGTGGGTTTTGCTCCAACACTCATATGGTTCATGTGGTATAGTTTGAGGGTTTAGCTCTCACACTCACCCCGTTGCTGTGGTATTGTTGTTGGGTTTAACTCTATTAAGCACAAGTGTCGTGTGGTATAGTTGGTAGATCTTGCTCACGCACTCACACGGTTCTTGTGGTGAAGTTGATGGGTGCAGCACCCAAACTCACACGGCTCATGTGGTATAGTTGGTGGGTTTAAATGTCACACTCACAGCTTTCATGTGGAATAGCTGGAGGGCCCACACCAACACCGTTCATGTGGTATAGTTCGTGGGTTTAGCTCACACACACACACGGTTCATGTTGTAATGTTGGTGTGCTTTAGCTCTAACACTCACATATTCATGTGGAACAATTGGTGGGTTTATCTCCACCACTCACACTGTTCATGGGGCATAGTTAATTGGTTAACCTCACACACTCAGACGGGAAATGCTGTATAGTAGATGGGTTTATCTCAAACACTAACATGGTTCATGTGGTATACATGGTAGGCTAAACTCCCACACTCACTTTGTTTATGTGGTGTCGTTGGTGGGCTTAGTTCCCACACTCACATGGTTCATGTATTATAGTTGGTAAGTTTTGCTCCCACTCTCAACCGGTTCATGTGGTACAGTTGGTGGGTTTAGGTCCCACACTCACACGGTTCATGTGGTATAGTTGGTGACTTTAGCTTCAACACTCACATGGTTCATGAGGAATAGTTGGTGGGTTTAGCTCCCACTTATGCAGTACATGTGGTATAGTTGGAGGGTTTAGCTCACACACATACATGGTTCATTTGGTATAATTGGTGGGTTTAGCTCCCACACTCACCCGGTTTATGTTTTATATTTGTTGGGTTAGGTCCCACAATCACAAGGTTTATGTGGTATAGTTGGTGGGTTAAGCTGCCACACTCAACCGGTTCATTTGGTATAGTTGGTGGGTTTAGATCCCCACACTCATAAGGTTCATGTTTTATAGTTAGAGGTTTAAGCTCCAAATCTCACGGTTCATGTACTCACCTATTTATACGCACCTACTTGTGCTTGCGGGGGTTGAACTCTGGCTCTTTGGTCCCGCCTCTCAACTGTAAATGAACTGGTGTACAGGTTCCTGAGCCTATTGGGCTCTGTCTTATCTACATTTGAAACTGTGTATGGAGTCAGCCTCCACCACATCACTGCCTAATGCATTCCATTTGTCAACCACTCTGACACTACAAAAATTCTTTCTAATATCTTTGTGGCTCTTTTGGGCACTCAGTTTTCACCTGTGTCCCCTAATGTGCGTGCCCCTTGTGTTAAATAGCCTGTCTTTATCTACCCTGGCAATTCCTCTGAGAATCTTGTATGTGGTGCTCATATCCCCCCCTAACTCTTCTGTTTTCTAGCGACGTGAGGTTTAATTCCCGTAGTCTCTCCTCGTAGCTCATACCTCTCAGCCCGGGTACTAGTCTGGTGGCAAACCTTTGAACTTTTCCCAGTTTAGTCTTAAGCTTGACTAGATATGGACTCCATGCTGGGGCAGCATACACCAGGATTAGTCAGACATAGATGGTATACAAAGTGCTGAATGATTCCTTGTACAAGTTTCTAAATGCCGTTCTTATGATAGCCAACCTGGCATATGCTGCTGATGTTATCCTCTTGATATGGGCCTCAGGGGACAGGTCGGGCGTGATATCAACCCCCCAGGTCTTTCTCTCTCTCTCTCTGACTCTTGAAGAATTTCATCTCACAAATGATACCTTGTAACTGGTCTCTTGCTCCCCACACCTATCTTCATTACATTACATTTGTTTGGGTTAAACTCTAACAACCATTTGTTCTACCATTCCTTTAATTTGTCTAGGTCTTCTTGAAGCCTCAAGCAGTCCTCTTCTGCTTTAATCCTTCTCATAATTTTGGCATCGTCAGCAAACATTGAGAGGAATGAGTCTATACCCTCGGGGAGATCATTTACGTATACAGAAACAGGATAGAACCGAGTACAGATCCCTGTGGTATAGTGGTATAGTGCTAATGTGGTATAGCTAGTGGGTTTAGCTCCCCCACTAACACGGTTCATGTGGTACAGTTGGAGGGTTTAGCTTCCTCACCTACCCGACTCATGGTATAGTTGGTGGGTTTAAATCTCACACTCACCCAGTTCATGTGGTATAGTTGGATTTTTTAGCACCCACACCCACACGGTTCATGTGGTATAGTTGGTGGGTTTAGCTCCACATGCAAACGGTTTATGTGGTATAGTTGGGGGGGGGGCGGGTGTTTAGCTATCACACTTATATGATTTATGTGTTGTTGTTGGTGGGTTTATCTCCCACACTCACCCGGTTCATGTGGAGTAGTTGGAGGGTTTAATTCTCACACTCACCTGTTTCATGTGGTAGAGTTGGTAGGCCGGTCTTCCACCCTCACACGGTTGATCGGGAATAGTTGGAAGGATTAACTCCACCACCCACACGGTTCGTGTTTAATAGTTGGTGGGTTTAACTCTCACACTCAAATGGATCGTGCGGTATGATTGAGGGTTTAACTCTCACACTAACACGGTTCATGTGAAACAGTTGGTGTGTTTAACTCCTATACGCACACGGTTCATGTGGTATAATTGGTGGGTTAAACTCTCACACTCAAACGGTTAATGCGGTAAGATTGGATGAATTAGGTCTCACACTCACACATGTCATGTGGAATAGTTTGAGACGTTTAGCTCCCACACCCCACACGGTTCATGGGGGTCTGTGGTTTCCTAGGATGCTGGTTCGATACCCGTTGTCCTTCAAAGATTTTCCTTATGTTCGAATATATTTTTTATTTAAATTTATGCGAGTTATTGGGAATATATTATATCACCATTAATACTATTTCCTTCATGAAACACCTGGTCCCAAGTATTTGACACGATAATTAATACTCTGAATGTCTTAAGTTCCATAATTCACTAAACATATGTGGTGTATAATCTGTGATAATCCTGCACACAGGGATTCAGTGTGAAGTATATAGTGGTTTTCAGTGTATATACACTGAGTTTACTTTAATCCTGGATTATTTTCAGGGCTAAAGTGAATATGCAGGAGACGAGTCACAATAACGTGGCTGAAGAATGTTGACCAGACCACACACTAGAAGATGAAGGTACGGCAACGTTTCGGTCCGTCCTGGACCATTCTCAAGTCGATTGTGGGAATGGACACAATCGACTTGAGAATGGTCCAGGACGGACCGAAACGTCGTCGTCCCTTCACCTTCTAGTGTGTGGTCTGGCTAAAGTGAATATACTTTGCTGGTTGGTCGGTAAGGTATATTGTGGTGACCTTAATACCTCTCCAAATGATGCTAGACCTTAAGTCAACAACAAACCAGTCCCCTAACTTCATGCAAATTAAAATATTTATTAGTAGTAATACAAAATTTATATTTAATATTAACTTTGAGATAATAAACATACACATTATTGCCGAGTCATTAAATTGTTTCCCGTTGCTGTTAGTCTCAGTATATCAACTGTTGACAGATATACTATGAGTCTATATTTCTTCTGAAGGTAATGACTAGTCATATAATCTATCATATAAATTTATTGCTTTATAATGCTATTGTTAGTAACTGTTATTGAAGACCACACATGTATATGGTACTTATGGTCAAATATTGGTTATGCAAGCAATGGCAACAAATTCATAACTTATTGTTGTACTTATTTAACGATGAAACTGAGTAGCCTCGTCATGATTACTTCCAGCAATTCCAACTGTTTTTTATAAGATTTAATTTTTATGCACACTAATTCATGTAAGTGTTTTAATATGCGAAATTTAGACTCTCTTTGTGTCAGCAGTGAAAAATTTATAGCTGATGAATCAATAATGCCTACCTACGGATAATACATTTTCGTCAATACAGACATTTGTTTCCGTCTGGTCGATTAGGACAAGGTCTCTCAATCCGCTTCTGTAGAACATATTAATTTTAAATATCTTATTTTGATAAGTACATACCAGAGACTAGGATGCTGTACTGTTAACTTATTATCAGGGCAACAGTCTGCACTATATATTTAGTACTATGCCGGTAGGTCTCCTGTTTCCAGTGACCTGGTATACATCATAGAGAGTGGCACACTTAGTGCCTCTGCACCTTCTATTACTATCCACCATGAGATTCCATCAGACCAAACAGCCTTTGCCCCATTCAGCTCCAACAGATTCATTTTGACCTCATCACTGGTGAGGTCAAATTCCTCCAAGGCTGCTTGGTGTGCCTCTCATTTAGTGCAGGGACTTCTCTTTGTTCAATTGTGAAGACTTGTTGACTTCTTCACACACCTCCTTGTCATTCTCTGTGTATTTGTTCTCCCCTTTTTTCAGTTTCCTCACTTGTTCCTTCACTGCTGTTTTCCTCCTGATGAGGCTGTGGAGCAGCTTTGGTTGGGTACTAGCTTTACTTAGATTCTTCTGTTGCTTTCAATTTTTTCCTTTTTGGGCTTGGATAAACCTGTCTGCAGCTTCCTGGCACTTCTGGGTGACATAGTCCATCATATCTTGTACAGTCTTTTCCCTGAGTTCTGTTTCCCATGGTATTCTTATTAGGAAGTTCCTCATCTCTTCATATTTTCCTCTTCGATAATTTAGTCTTTTCCCAACCAATCCCATCCTAGGATTGGTTATCCCTACCTCTATCAGACACTCAAATGTCAATACACTGTGGTCACTCATTCCTATGGGGCTTCAAATTTGACTTCCCTTATTTCTGACTCATTCAAGGTGAATATCAAGTCGAGTCTAGCTGATTCGTCATTCCCCCTCATTCTTGTGGGTCCCTTGTTGGCTCAGAAAGTTCCTTGTTGTCACTTCCAAGAGTTTAGCTCTCCATGTATCTTCACCTCCATGCGGGTCCCCATTCTCCCAGTCTATCTTTCCATGGTTGAAATCGCCCATGATTAAGAGTCTGGATCCATTCCTGCAGGAAACTGAAGGTGATCTCTCTATTATATTATTGGTTGCCATGTTGTTTCTGTCAAACTCCTGTCTGGGTCTTCTGTCATTTAGTGGAGGGTTGTAAATGGCTGCCACTAATATCTTAGGTCCACCCACGAGGTTGAGAGGACCCCACACCATAAAACCTTCCTTATCAGCCGTGCCACTCTTCCTCTTCTCCCTTTCCTCTCTTTCCTTACTATATACTAGTCCTTTGGAAACACAACATTCGTTTATGACCCCTGACAACTTTGTTTCTGTGAGTCTTATTATATATGGGTTTTCTTCCTGCACCATTTCTGCCAGTTCACTTGCTTTGTTGGTAATCCCATCGACGTTCGAGTACATTATCTTGAAGCTCACTTTCCTATATCTATTTTCACCCACTCTCCCCATTAGTATAGGAAGCTGTTCCATAGGCATTGCTAGTTGGGTAGGTTCATCCTCCTGTGGGGTAGTTACCAGGGATTCGGGAGGAGGTGGAGGTGGGGTGGGTAGTTGGGTTGGGGGGGTGGAGGTCTTAGAAATTGCCCAGGCCTGTTAAGGACCTGAAGAATTCCTATCGGGAGAAGGGGCAAGGAGTGCTCGAGGTTGGGGGGCAGGGAGTACTCGGGGTTGGGGGGCAGGGAGTGCTCGGGGTGAGGACTCGACCTCCTGTGATTTAGTTAACAGGGATTTGGAGGGGAATGGGGTGGGGAATGGAGGACACAGATCTTGCCTGGGCCTGCTTGGTGCAGGAAGAAGACCAGGGGATGGGAGAGCAGAGGGTACACGGGGTAGGGAGGGAGAGAGAGTGGATTTGGGTGATATGGTGGGCGTTGAGTAGTGGCAAGGTGGGATTTGTGCTTGGGGTGGAGGGGGGCCTATGGGGTGGTGAGTTGGGGTGTTTCAGTTCCCTCTGGGGTTCCCGAATTGCTAGACTGGGGCTCCCTACTTCCCTCTGGGAATGCTGGGTAGGAGGTTGAGGTTCCCTGGCTTCCTTCTCTCAACCTGCGCCTTTTCCTTGCATCTGTTGCCTGTATTATCTCTTCCCTGGTCATGTCCCACTGAAGATATACCTGTCCGTAATTTCGTACATATTTCAGTTTGCTCTTTTTACCAGGTTTTAATCCTAGGTTACTAGACTACTTAGGTTACTAGGATAATCTAGGTTACTAAATTCTAAAATCCTGATTTTAGGTTTTTATCTCCTCTTGCGCTGCATTTAGTTCCTTCTGCAGTTTACTTATCATTTCTCTCATGTCCTACAATTCCCCACTGATTTCCTTCCATGCATGAACAGTGCAAACCAGTGGGATGAGGATGGAGCACGAGTGGGATGAGGATGGAGCACGAGTGGGAAGAGGATGGAGCACGAGTGGAAAGAGGATGGAGCACGAGTGGGAAGAGGATGGAGCACGAGTGGGAAGAGGATGGAGCACGAGTGGGATGAGGATGGAGCACGAGTGGGAAGAGGATGGAGCACGAGTGGGAAGAGGATGGAGCACGAGTGGGAAGAGGATGGAGCACGAGTGGGAAGAGGATGGAGTACGAGTGGGAAGAGGATGGAGCACGAGTGGGATGAGGATGGAGCACGAGTGGGAAGAGGATGGAGCACGAGTGGGAAGAGGATGAAGCACGAGTGGGAAGAGGATGGAGCACGAGTGGAAAGAGGATGGAGCACGAGTGGGAAGAGGATGGAGCACGAGTGGGAAGAGGATGGAGCACGAGTGGGAAGAGGATGGAGCACGAGTGGGATGAGGATGGAGCACGAGTGGGAAGAGGATGGAGCACGAGTGGGATGTGGATGTAGCAGGAGTGGGAAGAGGATGGAGCACGAGTGGGATGAGGATGAAGCACGAGTGGAATGAAGAGTTTAGTGCCTTGTCCATTTTGTATTTGTAGTAGTAATGAGTGGTGTTGATTGGTTAGTATGCAAGCATGGCAGCCTTGTGCATGGTGGCAGGTGTGTGATGGTGCCAGTGTTCTGGTGTGTTAGCTGAACACTTGGCCTTCATGAGCTGCTTCCTCGCAACATCAACCTTCCTGCACTCTTTGCCCCCTAAAAATAAAGTTTATTAATTTTGTTAGTATACATTGGGTCTAGACAATGAATCTTCAAGCTCCTGCGTGCTCACTTCTCTGTTCAAAATTATCTGAGAGTCGTTGTGGAATTGTGCTAATTACGTTGTTGATAATACAATACAAAATTCTTTTTATACTGAAAGCTTGCCAAGCTCATTGACTTCCTGGTGTTGTGGAACCCTTTGTGAGAGGATAGATATCGGTTTGAATATAATTCGTTAATCACCAATAAATGTGGTGTTCCATTATTGGGGTCAGAAGGTCTTTTAGACTTAATAGGGTCTCCCCAGTCCTGGGGTCACGAAAAATTTAAAAGACCAATACCAACTTTTTTAACTCTATTTGCTATGTTTTTAGTAATCTTTTAAAAATAAATACAGCAACTGTACTAACATAGTTGCCAACTTGTATATACCTTTATTTTTTAAGAAAATTTTATTGTATTCAAATGAAGTATTAGACGCCATTGACGAGTGTATTCACTGTAAGTTATATAGTTAATAGGGAGATTGTTCAGGATTTATGACAATTTTTGCCGGGAAAATTAAAATTTAGAAACTACAGTTTCGAGAGAAACTCAGTAGTAACCTCGAGGAGCAGGATTAGATCCTGTGCTCTGGGTACTCACAAACAGACGTCTTACACCACTACACCACGACATGGTCAATAACATCGCAACCTGGGATTCAACTGAATCCTATTGGGTTCCTGAGGCTTACACTGAAGCCTTTGCAGGGTTTCCTAACCCTGGGAATCCTCTAGGGTTCCTCAGAACCCCTAGAGGATTGATTTTATACCCAGGATGCCATGTTATTGACCATGTGGTGGTCTTGTGGAGTAAGACGTTTGTTTGGGAGTACCCAGAGCATAGGCTAGAGTTCTCCTCGGAGCCCCTACTGATCTTCTCATTGATACACCACGTTAACGTGATTTCTTTGTGTACAGTTTTGAGATTTTACTTGATTATCTCCACTAGTTTTAATTATGAATTTGATGACATTCTCAAACAGTGTTGTTTGTGCAACAAAGTACAGGGCTCCATCAAGGAACATATAATCTCTTCTCACAACCTGACCATCACCAGAGAAATCTTAACAAGCAACACAGAAATCATTGATAGATACAGCGATAGCAGGAGACTCGACATCAGCGAGGCACTGCACATCAAAAAAGCAACACCAGCAATCAACAGCCAATTACTCTCCACTACCCAATTATATATTACCCAATTTTTTAAATTACCCTCGACAGTGAGGAAAAACGTTAGAAATATTGAGAAGATTCGTGTCAGAATTATTAATCTTACCCATTCGGTCATTATTCAACAACATATATATATATATATATATATATATATATATATATATATATATATATATATATATATATATGTCGTACCTAGTAGCCAGAACTCACTTCTTGGCCTACTATGCAAGGCCCGATTTGCCTAATAAGCCAAGTTTTCATGAATTAATGTTTTTTCGACTACCTAACCTAACCTAACTTTTTCTGCTACCTAACCCAACCTAACCTATAGAGATAGGTTAGGTTAGGGTTACCTAACCCTACCTAACCTAACCTAACTTTTTCTGCTAACTAACCCAACCTAACCTATAGAGATAGGTTAGGTTAGGTTAGGTAGGGTTGGTTAGGTTCGGTCATATATCTACGTTAATTTTAACTCTAATAACAAAAATTGACCTCATACATAATGAAATGGGTAGCTTTATCATTTCATAAGAAAAAAATAGAGAAAATATATTAATTCAAGAAAACTTAGCTTATTAGGCAAATCGGGCCTTGCATAGTAGGCTGAGAAGTGCGTTCTGGCTACTAGGTACGACATATATATATATATATATATATATATATATATATATATATATATATATATATATATATATATATATATATATATATATATGTATATATATATACATATATATATATATATATATATATATATATATATATATATATATATATATAAATTTATATATATATATATATATATATATATATATATATATATATATATATATATATATATAACGAAAATAAACCGGTGATTAAGAATGTGACAATGTCAGACCACGGAGGAAAATGAAACAGGAAATTTCCTTAAGTACTTTCGTATATTAAATACATCTTCAGAAGGAATGATATATATATATACATATATATATATATATATATATATATATATATATATATATATATATATATATATATATATATATATATATATTAAAACAGGTGGGTTGGCAGTGTTGTGTCATGGAGGCTGGAGTGAGGGGCCAGGATGGACCCTGCAGGCCTCCCATAGTGAGGGGAGATGGGGGGTGAGTGAGGGGTGCTGTGTGGTCAGGAGAGAGAGGTGGGGGTCACGTGTGTGCCAAATAGTGTTTTGTGTTTTTCTTTTTTGAATGTTTTGTTGAACAAGTTACGTTGTCAGCGATAATTGGCACAACATATCTATCATATTGTGAGTACATCACACGTGCAGTGAGTCAGATTACAAGTGTGTGATTCATTCATCATTGTGCAGTGATATACGGGGGAATTATACCAGTGTTAGTGTCGCCCTGACCCCCGCCCCCACCCAGCGCCCAGGCTGGGAAGTACCTGCTCTCCCCCTCCTACCCACCCCACCACGTTTCCTCCCCACCCACGAGGCCACCTTGCCACCCGCCCATAGAAGCCGGGAGGCTCCCATGTGTGTCTACGCCACCCACCCACCCAATGTATACCCACATATTGTGTAGCGGGTGTATACCCACACTTTGTATAGAGGTGGTATATGTATTACCACTCATCTGAGTAGTAAATGCCACAGCCAGCTGATCATCCCTCCAGCCTCCAACCGCCGTCCACCCTCCAGTCTCCACCCGCCGTCCACCCTCCCGCCCAGCGCCCGCCCATGTCGCAGCTCTCGACAGATAGCCAGGCTTCTCCAAGCCAAGATGAGCCATCAAGAAGGGATAGACACGGTAGATGTCAGACGTGTGACAGGGTATGCTATATCCGGTTGAGGGACGATAATGTGCGCATTCATTCCAACAACGGAGTCAGGTGTTTGGGTTCTGAGCGCCCGCCCAGGGAGAACACCAATCAACAGCCCACACCGCCCGTAAGGCAAAACACCTCCCAGACCTTCTTTCCCACAGAAAATTTATTAGAAGCTATCAAAGCAACATCGGCCAGAACCTTGCAACACATCCCTAAAGCAGCCCGCCCCCATGCAGCAGCCAAATTATCTGCCCTCCTGAGAAAGGTCAACCACTCTCCTGGAACGACTCAAGCATGGCACAACCTCCTAATGTTTGGCAACATATGTCTAGCCACCCCTGCAAGGAGAGACAAAACCTTAGCTGCCTCAGTCATCAAAGCTATAAATGATTTTCCCAGGGAGGACAACCAGGTGCGCCTTCCCACTCGCGCGAGAAACACCCACGGCAGGAAGAGCAACAGTGGCATATCCGAGACATCAAAAATCAGAACATCAGTCACCAAAAAAATAGAAGAAGGAAACACTATTGGCGCAATACGAGTCATCACCAGTGAGGACTCATTTGGCGACAGAGATGCCGCAACAGCTCAAGCCCTAAGGGAGAAACACCCACCCAGGGTTCTGCGTGAGGACGACATTGTACAAGTGGGGGCTACCGGAGCAGAACCTCTCTGGGTGGCAGAATCTGTGGTCTATAAAGCAGCCATGTCCTTCCCTACAGGATCAGCAGGTGGGTTCACAGGACTAAAACCCAACCACCTCAAGCAAATGCTCAACCTTGCACTGGGTGACATTGCAAAGAACCTCTTGGTGGAACTAACCAGATTCACCAACACATGTCTAGCTGGCAACATACCAGCGTCCATAAGACCTATCTTTTTTGGAGCATCTCTCTGTGCTCTAAAGAAAAAGGATGGAGGGATCAGGCCAATAGCTGTGGGCAATTCTCTCCGGCGTCTCGTCGCAAAGGCAGCTGCAAGAACAGTTAGTGATGCAGCGGCCAACATGCTGAAACCAAAACAGCTCGGGTTTGGCATTCCACAAGGGTGTGAGGCGGCAGCCCATGCAGCTCGAGCCTTCATCGCCAACATCACAGACGAAAAGGCCCTTATCAAGCTAGATTTCAAAAATGCCTTCAATTTGGTGCGGAGGGATGCTGTACTCCGTGCGGTTCATAGTCATTTCCCTTCCCTCTACCCTTTTGTACATTCATGCTACAGTATGGATCTTAAGCTACTTTTTGGCGAACATGAAATTGACTCGCGAGAAGGCGTCCAACAGGGTGACCCCCTTGCTCCTCTCCTTTTCTGCTTAGTCATCAAACAAGTCACAGAGGTCCTGTTCAGTGAGCTTAACATCTGGTTCTTGGATGATGGTACCCTAGCTGGTTCCCAAGACTCCGTCCTGGAGGACATCAGAAAAATCCAGGAGCAAGGTGCAGTTTTAGGCCTCACCCTGAACCCTTCTAAATGTGAAATAATATGTTCCAACCAGGGCATCGTGGAGAGAATAGAGGGTCTTCTGTCAAATATCCATAAAACTAAACCTGAAGACAGCACACTCCTAGGAGCTCCCCTGGGGTTGAAAGCCATCGATGAGGTCCTTGATAAGAAAATCGCCGACCTTAAGAGGATGGATGGGAGGATTGAGGATATTGATGCTCATGATGCACTCTACCTCATCACCAGATGTCTGTCCCTCCCCAGGTTAACCTACTTTCTGAGGTGTTCACCATCTTACAGTAGCCAAAAACTAAGGGAGTATGACCGGTTACTGAAATCAATGCTAGAAAAAGCCCTTAACCTCTCTCTCGATGACCTACAGTGGAAACAAGCCTCTCTTCCCGTAAGACTTGGGGGCCTCGGAGTTCGAACAGCAACGCAAATCGCTGTTCCAGCCTTCTTGTCCTCCTTATCAGCATCCGACGACCTTGTGAAGGAAATTCTACCTGCCCACTTACATCAGCTGGCAGGTGTACATGATCCCAATTTTACACCCTGTGCCACAGAGTGGGCCTCTCGTGCAGGCCAATCACCTCAACCACCATCCCCAAAAGCCCACAGGCAATCCAGCTGGGATGGCCCCATTGTAGACCAAGTTGCTGCAGAGTGCCTGGGTGCTGCAAGAACACAACACGACATTGCTCACTTCACAGCAGTAGCAGCACCACATGCAGGGGATTTCCAGTTAGCAACCCCAATGTAGGCAACTGGCACGCGTCTCACACCACACGCCCTCCGAATTGCTGTGGTCCTCCGCCTTGCTGCCCCAATCCACACCAGATATAGGTGTATTTGCGGCGAGGTGGTGGCTGACAGGTACGGCCACCATGGCCTACTCTGCCAAAGCACAGGGGGATGGCACTCGAGGCACAATGAAGTTAACGACATCATCAAGAGGAGCCTCACCACAGCTGGATGCCCAGCTGAAAGAGAGCCCCGTTACCTAACCTCCCCGTAACTCTGATGCTCTTATTGGTCGCCCGGATGGTATCACAGTGAACCCCTGGAAGAATGGCAAGCAGTTGGTATGGGACTACATGTGCGTATCAACCCTGGCTAACACCTACATTAACCTCAGTGTTGCACAACCAGGTGGCGCTGCCACCCACAGGGAAGCAGCCAAATCCCGTAAGTATAGAGAACTGGATCACCACTACAATTTTGTCCCCATTGCTTCTGAGACACTCGGCGCCTGGGGTAAAAGTGCTACCAGTTTTTTGAAGGAACTGGGTTCTAGGCTCATTGAAACAACAAGGGACCCAAGAGCTGCAAGCTTTCTTTTCCAGCGCCTCAGTGTGGCGATACAGAGGGGAAATGCACACTGCATCCAGGGTTCCTGCCCGCCATCTGAGGAGCTGGAGAAACTCGACAACCTATGATAACCATCTTTGTAACCCATATGTAACTCCTTTTTTGTAACAAAGTTCAAATAAAGTAAATATATATGTGTACATACAAAAGAATGGGGGTGGTAGGAGAAGATAATATTAGTGTTCAGTGAGAAACCACAAGGTCTCCTCTGAATACTTTTTATTTTCTTCTCCGAGGCTATGGGTCCCCACAGAGGTGGTACCCTCACAAACTTTAAAAAAAAAAAAAAAAAAATATATATATATATATATATATATATATATATATATATATATATATATATATATATATATATATATATATATATATATATATATATATATATATATATATTAGTATATTTTGGTAGCTGTCTTTCCTGTAGACATATATTATTAAATATGACCGAAAAAGTAAGATTAATAATTCTAACACGAATTTTCTCAATCTTTCGTACATTACGCTTCACTGTTGGAGGTAAATAAAAAATCACTTCTCCAAAATTCATTTTTATTTCTAGTCTGACGCGACACGGGCGCGTTTCGTAAAACTTATTACATTTTCAAAGACTTCACAAATACACAACTGATTAGAACGTATCTCTGATTTTATATCTACATTTGAGTGAGGTGGGAAGGGTGATGTGGCATTAACACAAGACAGAACAGGAGGGGATATTAATAGGGTATTAAAAGTATCAACACAAGACAGAACAGAAACAATGGGTATTGAATAGAAGTGTTTGTAGAAAGCCTATTGGTCCATATTTCTTGATGCTTCTATATTGGAGCGGAGTCTTGAGGTGGGTAGAATATAGTTGTGCAATAATTGGCTGTTGATTGCTGGTGTTGACTTCTTGATGTGTAGTGCCTCGCAAACGTCAAGCCGCCTGCTATCGCTGTATCTATCGATGATTTCTGTGTTGTTTACTAGGATTTCTCTGGCGATGGTTTGGTTATGGGAAGAGATTATATGTTCCTTAATGGAGCCCTGTTGCTTATGCATCGTTAAACGCCTAGAAAGAGATGTTGTTGTCTTGCCTATATACTGTTTTTTTTGGAGCTTACAGTCCCCAAGTGGGCATTTGAAGGCATAGACGACATTAGTCTCTTTTAAAGCGTTCTGTTTTGTGTCTGGAGAGTTTCTCATGAGTAGGCTGGCCGTTTTTCTGGTTTTATAGTAAATCGTCAGTTGTATCCTCTGATTTTTGTCTGTAATAGAAACGTTATCCCTACAGACAAAAATCAGAGGATACAACTGACGATTTACTATAAAACCAGAAAAACGGCCAGCCTACTCATGAGGAACTCTCCAGACACAAAACAGAACGCTTTAAAAGAGACTAATGTCGTCTATGCCTTCAAATGCCCACTTGGGGACTGTAAGCTCCAAAAAACCCAGTATATAGGCAAGACAACAACATCTCTTTCTAGGCGTTTAACGATGCATAAGCAACAGGGCTCCATTAAGGAACATATAATCTCTTCCCATAACCAAACCATCGCCAGAGAAATCCTAGTAAACAACACAGAAATCATCGATAGATACAGCGATAGCAGGCGGCTTGACGTTTGCGAGGCACTACACATCAAGAAGTCAACACCAGCAATCAACAGCCAATTATTGCACAACTATATTCTACCCACCTCAAGACTCCGCTCTAATATAGAAGCATCAAGAAATATGGACCAATAGGCTTTCTACAAACACTTCTATTCAATACCCATTGTTTCTGTTCTGTCTTGTGTTGATACTTTTAATACCCTATTAATATCCCCTCCTGTTCTGTCTTGTGTTAATGCCACATCACCCTTCCCACCTCACTCAAATGTAGATATAAAATCAGAGATACGTTCTAATCAGTTGTGTATTTGTGAAGTCTTTGAAAATGTAATAAGTTTTACGAAACGCGCCCGTGTCGCGTCAGACTAGAAATAAAAATGAATTTTGGAGAAGTGATTTTTGATTTACCTCCAACAGTGAAGCGTAATGTACGAAAGATTGAGAAAATTCGTGTTAGAATTATTAATCTTACTTTTTCGGTCATATTTAATAATATATATATATATATATATATATATATATATATATATATATATATATATATATATATATATACATATATATATATATATATATATATATATATATATATATATATATATATATATATATGTATATATATAGATATATATATATATATATATATATATATATATATATATATATATATATATATATATATATATATATATAAATATATATATGTCGTACCTAGTAGCCAGAACGCACTTCTCAGCCTACTATGCAAGGGCTGATTTGCCTAATAAGCCAAGTTTTCCTGAATTAATATATTTTCTCAAATTTTTTTCTTGTGAAATGATAAAGCTACCCATTTCATTATGTATGAGGTCAATTTGTTTTTATTTGAGATAAAATTTACGTAGATATATGACCGAACCTAACCAACCCTACCTAACCTAACCTAACCTATCTCTATAGGCTAGGTTAGGTTAGGTGGCCGAAAAAGTTAGGTTAGGTTAGGTTAGGCAGGTTAGGTAGTCGAAAAACAATTAATTCATGAAAACTTGACTTATTAGGCAAATCGGGCCTTGCATAGTAGGCTGAGAAGTGCGTTCTGGCTACTAGGTACGACATATATATATATATATATATATATATATATATATATATATATATATATATATATATATATATATATATATATATATATATGAATGAAAACTCACACCCCAGAAGTGACTCGAACCCATACTCCCAGAAGCAACGCAACTGGTAACTACAGGGCGCCTTAATCCGCTTGACCATCACGGCCGTCAAAAGGAAGTGATAGCCGAGGCTATTTGAGCCACTTCCCCGACGGCTACTCGGATGGTAATCTTGGGCATAGCATTTCACCAAATCACCTCATTCTTTGGGGCACACGTGAGGAACACAAATGCGAACAAGCCTGAATGGTCCCCAGGACTATATGCGAATGAAAACTCACACCCCAGAAGTGACTCGAACCCATACTCCCAGAAGCAACGCAACTGGTAACTACAGGGCGCCTTAATCCGCTTGACCATCACGGCCGTCAAAAGGAAGTGATAGCCGAGGCTGTCGGGGAAGTGGCTCAAATAGCCTCGGCTATCACTTCCTTTTGACGGCCGTGATGGTCAAGCGGATTAAGGCGCCCTGTAGTTACCAGTTGCGTTGCTTCTGGGAGTATGGGTTCGAGTCACTTCTGGGGTGTGAGTTTTCATTCGCATATAGTCCTGGGGACCATTCAGGCTTGTTCGCATTTGTGTTCCTCACGTGTGCCCCAAAGAATGAGGTGATTTGGTGAAATGCTATGCCCAAGATTACCATCCGAGTTGCCGTCGGGGAAGTGGCTCAAATAGCCTCGGCTATCACTTCCTTTTGACGGCCGTGATGGTCAAGCGGATTAAGGCGCCCTGTAGTTACCAGTTGCGTTGCTTCTGGGAGTATGGGTTCGAGTCACTTCTGGGGTGTGAGTTTTCATTCGCATATAGTCCTGGGGACCATTCAGGCTTGTTCGCATTTGTGTTCCTCACGTGTGCCCCAAAGAATGAGGTGATTTGGTGAAATGCTATGCCCAAGATTACCATCCGAGTTGCCGTCGGGGAAGTGGCTCAAATAGCCTCGGCTATCACTTCCTTTTGACGGCCGTGATGGTCAAGCGGATTAAGGCGCCCTGTAGTTACCAGTTGCGTTGCTTCTGGGAGTATGGGTTCGAGTCACTTCTGGGGTGTGAGTTTTCATTCGCATATAGTCCTGGGGACCATTCAGGCTTGTTCGCATATATATATATATTAGGCAAATCGGGCCTTGCATATATGTCGTACCTAGTAGCCAGAACGCACTTCTTAGCCTACTATGCAAGGCCCGATTTGCCTAATAAGCCAAGTTTTCATGAATTAATTGTTTTTCGACTACCTAACCTACCTAACCTAACCTAACCTAACTTTTTCGGCTGCCTAACCTAACCTAACCTATAAAGTTAGGTTAGGTTAGGTTAGGTAGGGTTGGTTAGGTTCGGTCATATATCTACGTTAATTTTAACTCCAATAAAAAAAATCGACCTCATACATAATGAAATGGGTAGCTTTATCATTTCATAAGAAAAAAATTAGAGAAAATATATTACTTCAGGAAAACTTGGCTTATTAGGCAAATCGGGCCTTGCATAGTAGGCTGACAAGTGCGTTCTGGCTATTAGGTACGACATATGTCTATATATATATATATATATATATATATATATATATATATATATATATATATATATGTCGTACCTAATAGCCAGAACGCACTTCTATGCCTACTATTCAAGGCCCGATTTGCCTAATAAGCCAAGTTTTCATGAATTAATATATTTTCTCTAATTTTTTTCTTATGAAATGATAAAGCTACCCATTTCATTATGTATGAGGGCAATTTTTTTTTATTGGAGTTAAAAATAACGTAGATATATGACCGAACCTAACCAACCCTACCTAACCTAACCTAACCTATCTTTATAGGTTAGGTTAGGTTAGGTAGCCGAAAAAGTTATGTTAGGTTAGGTTAGGTAGGTTAGGTAGTCGAAAAACAATTAATTCATGAAAACTTGGCTTATTAGGCAAATCGGGCCTTGAATAGTAGGCATAGAAGTGCGTTCTGGCTATTAGGTACGACATATATATATATATATATATAAATATATATATATATATATATATATATATATATATATATATATATATATATATATATAAATATATATATATATATATATATATATATATATATATATATATATATATATATATATATACATATATATATATATATATTTAAATATGACCGAAAAAGTAAGATTAATAATTCTAACACGAATTTTCTCGATCTTTCGTATGTTTCTTTTCACTGTTGGTGGTAATTCAAAAATCAATTCCTCAAAATTCATTTTTATTTCTAGTCTGACGCGACACTTGAGCGCGTTTCGTAAAACTTATTACATTTTCAAAGACTTTAGTTTACACATACACAACTGAATAGAACTTACACATCTTCAATTTGTTTATATCTACATTTCAGTGAGGTGGATGGGGTGAGGTGGTATTAATAGGGTATTAAATTCCTAAACACAAGACAGAACACGAAACAATGGGTATTGAATGGAAGTGATTGTAGAAAGCCTATTGGTCCATATTTCTTGATGCTTCTATATTGGAGCGGAGTCTTGAGGTGGGTAGAATATAGTTGTGCATTAATTGGCTGTTGATTGCTGGTGTTGACTTCTTGATGTGTAGTGCCTCGCAGACGTCAAGCCGCCTGCTATCGCTGTATCTATCGATGATTTCTGTGTTGTTTACTAGGATTTCTCTGGCGATGGTTTGGTTGTGGGAAGAGATTATATGTTCCTTAATGGAGCCCTGTTGCTTATGCATCGTTAAACGCCTAGAAAGAGATGTTGTTGTCTTGCCTATATACTGGGTTTTTTGGAGCTTACAGTCCCCAAGAGGGCATTTGAAGGCATAGACGAAGTTGGTCTCTTATAAAGCGTACTGCTTTGTGTCTGGAGAGTTTCTCATGAGTAGGCTGGCCGTTTTTCTGGTTTTATAGCAAATCGTCAGTTGTATCCTCTGATTTTTGTCTGTAGGGATAACGTTTCTATTAACAATATCTTTCAGGACCCTTTCCTCCGTTTTATGAGCTGTGGAAAAGAAGTTCCTGTAAAATTGTCTAATAGGGGGTATAAGTGTTGTGTTAGTTGTCTCTTCAGAGGTTGCATGGCGTTTCACTTTCCTTCTTATGACGTCTTCGACGAACCCATTGGAGAAGCCGTTGTTGACTAGGATCTGCCTTTCCCTACAGAGTTCTTCGTCGACCTGCTTCCATTCTGAGCTGTTGCTGAGAGCACGGTCGACATAAGCGTTAACAACACTCCTCTTGTACCTATCTGGGCAGTCGCTGTTGGCATTTAGGCACATTCCTATGTTCGTTTCCTTAGTGTAGACTGCAGTGTGGAAACCTCCGCTCTTTTCCATGACTGTTACATCTAGAAAGGGCAGCTTCCCATCCTTTTCCATCTCGTAAGTGAAACGCAGCACGGAACTCTGCTCAAATGCCTCCTTCAGCTCCTGCAGATGTCTGACATCAGGTACCTGTGTAAAAATGTCGTCAACATACCTGCGGTATATGGCCGGTTTCAAGTTCATGTCGACTAAGACTTTTTGCTCGATGGTACCCATGTAGAAGTTTGCAAACAGGACACCTAGGGGAGAACCCATGGCGACCCCATCTACTTGCTTATACATGTGCCCATCCGGGCTCAAGAAGGGTGCCTCTTTAGTACAAGCTTGGAGCTTGGACTACTCCAAGCTTGTACTAAAGAGGCACCCTTCTTGAGCCTGGATGGGCACATGTATAAGCAAGTAGATGGGGTCGCCATGCGTTCTCCCCTAGGTGTCCTGTTTGCAAACTTCTACATGGGTACCATCGAGCAAAAAGTCTTAGTCGACATGAACTTGAAACCGGCCATATACTGTCAAGAGGAGTACAGGCTGGATCACGATACACTCTGTCGGCTATCATCCCGATTGTCTCGTCCACAGGTACGTTGGTGAACAGTGATTCTACGTCCAACGAGGCTCTTATCCCTGTGGCCCGTGTGCCCTGCAGTAAGTCAACAAATTCCTTTGGAGACTTCAGGCTGATGGCGCAAGGGACATAAGGAGTCAGCAGGCCGTTGAGTCGCTTCGCCAGTCTGTACGTGGGTGTGGGTATCTGGCTAATGATTGGCCGAAGTGGGTTTCCAGGCTTGTGTGTCTTGACATTTCCATACGCATATCCAGGTTTATATTCCTCAATGATCTTTGGCAGGTGGAGTCCTGATTTCTTGGCGTTCACAGTTTCGATCAGTTTGTTGACCTTTGCTTTCAATTCGGCTGTAGTGTCCTTCGTTACCCTTTGGAATTTAGTTTGGTCAGAGAGTATGAGGTTCATTTTCGCCAGATATTCGTCTTTTTAAAGAATGACGTATATTGGCGACTTGTCACCTCTCCTCACAACTGTCTCCTTGTTCTCACAAAGGCTTTTAGCTGCCGCTTTGAGCTCGGGGGACAGTATGGTGCTTCTGTAATTGCCTCGATTCTTTCCTCCTTCCGCAATAAGTTCTGCTTGCAAGGTATCTTTGGTAGTGACCTTCTTTTCTGTCTCGAGGTCGAATATGTCGTCCAACAGAATTTCCAACTCCACTTTCCGGGCCATCTCACTCGGTCTGGACATAACGTGACAGTTTATGCCCAGATTTAGGAGCTCCTTTAGGAAAACTCCTTTCAATTTAATACCCTATTAAAACCACCTCACCCCATCCACCTCACTAAAATGTAGATATAAACAAATCGGAGATGTGTAAGTTCTTTTCAGTTGTGTATGTGTAAACTAAAGTCTTTGAAAATGTAATAAGTTTTACGAAACGCGCTCAAGTGTCGCGTCAGACTAGAAATAAAAATGAATTTTGGAGAATTGATTTTTGAATTACCACCAACAGTGAAAAGAAATGTACGAAAGATTGAGAAAATTCGTGTTAGAATTATTAATCTTACTTTTTCGGTCATATTTAATAATATATGTCTACAGGAAAGACTGCTACCAAAATATACTAATATATATATATATATATATATATATATATATATATATATATATATATATATATATATATATATATATATATATGTATATATATATATATATATATATATATATATATATGTATATTTATATATATATATATATATATATATATATATATATATATATATATATACATATATATATATATATATATGTCGTACCTAGTAGCCAGAACTCACTTCTCAGCCTACTATGCAAGGCCCGATTTGCCTAATAAGCCAAGTTTTCATGAATTAATGTTTTTTCGTCTACCTAACCTACCTAACCTAACCTAACCTAGCTTTTTTTGGCTACCTAACCTAACCTTACCTATATATATAGGTTAGGTTAGGTTAGGTAGGGTTGGTTAGGTTCGGTCATATATCTACGTTAATTTTAACTCCAATAAAAAAAAATTGACCTCATACATAGTGAAAAGGGTAGCTTTATCATTTCATAAGAAAAAAATTATAGTAAATAAATTAATTAAGGAAAACTTGGCTTATTAGGCAAATCGGGCCTTGAATAGTAGGCTGAGAAGTGAGTTCTGGCTACTAGGTACGACATATATATATATATATATATATATATATATATATATATATATATATATATATATGTCGTACCTAGTAGCCAGAACGCACTTCTCAGCCTACTATGCAAGGCCCGATTTGCCTAATAAGCCAAGTTTTCATGAATTAATTGTTTTTCGACTACCTAACCTACCTAACCTAACCTAACCTAACTTTTTCGGCTACCTAATCAAACCTAACCTATAAAGATAGGTTAGGTTAGGTTAGGTAAGGTTGGTTAGGTTCGGTCATATATCTATGTTAATTTTAACTCCAATAAAAAAAAATTGACCTCATACATAATGAAATGGGTAGCTTTATCATTTCATAAGAAAAAAATGTGAGATATTATTGTATATATATATAAATATATTAATTCAGGAAAACTTGGCTTATTAGGCAAATCGGGGCTTGCATAGCAGGACGAGTACGACGTTCTGGCTACTAGGTACAACACATATATATATATATATATATATATATATATATATATATATATATATATATATATATATATATATATATATATATATATATATATATATATATATATATATATTTATATATATATATATATATATATATATATATATATATATATATATATATATATATAACTAAAAACTCACGCCCCAAAAGTGACTCGAATCCATACTGCCAGGAGCACTCTACAACTGGTGTACAGGACACCTTAACAACTCGACCATCACGACCGAACAAAAGATGATGGTAGCCGAGGCTAATTCCCCATCATCCCGCCGGCACCCTGATGGTAATCTTGGGCATGGTATTTTATCAAATCACTTCATTCTTTGGGGCAACGTGATGAATACAAATGCGAACAAGCCTAAAGGTGTCCTGTACACCAGTTGCAGAGTGCTCCTGGCAGTATGGGTTCGAGTCACTTCTGGGGTGTCAATTTTCAGTTGCATATATGCCTGGGGACCATTCAGGCTTGTTCCCACATGTGTTCCTCACGTGTGCCCCAAAGAATGAGGTGATTTGATAAAATACTATGCCCAAGATTACCATCAGAGTGTCGGCGGGATGATGGGGAATTAGCCTCGGCTACCATTATCTTTTGTCCGGTCGTGATGGTCGAGTGATTAAGATGTCCTGTACACCAGTTGCAGAGTGTTCCTGGCAGTATTGGTTTGAGTCACTTTTGGGGTGTGA
>NC_091234.1:4556706-4561706 GCF_040958095.1 Procambarus clarkii | reverse complement strand
GTACTGTTTTCTGTATATGCTTTCTGTTTCATCTGTTCTGGTGCTTCGCTACCTTGCTTTTTATATTGTATTTATGTGTTGTTTTAATAATAAAGAAAGAAAAAAATAGATAGTGGATTATCGTACTTCCTTACAGATAATATTGGGATAGCTTATCCCTGGGGCCCAGGCCAAGTCCTCATCAGCTGGAGGGATTGTTAGCATATACAGTGCACGTATAGGGTCAGCCCTAGTACACGGAGTACTGGTTGGGTTACTGATAGCTCACCAGTTATTATTATAATTATTATTACCACCTGCATACTATTCCTGGCACCCATAACAAATACATGTAACTTATTTCTCAGTCTTGTCATCGTTTTGGCTACTCGACGCTGAACATCGAATTTGTCAATATTCTTTCATAAGATCGGTGACGTAAACTGTATACAATAATCCAGTATAGGACGTACCTTGCTTGCCTTCAGACCATCAGCCGCTCCCAGGTCTCTTCAGTGACGTTCATCAACTGTCTTGTTCATTCAGTACCTTGTCTTTACTTTTGTTTCCAATATTTTTCACTTTAATTTTATCAGCATTAATATTCATCAAACTAGACTGTTAGACAAATATACTAAGATGTTGAAGTCAGCTTGTAATCTCTGTCGCTCTCCTGGTGCTGTCAATTTTTTTTCAAGTTTAGTGTTATCGGCGGAAATTTATATTGAACAACAAAAGCCATTAAAGATGTTGTCTATGTAAACTAAGCATAAAAGTAGGTGCCAAGACCGATCATTGCGGTACTTCACTTGTACCGTCTATCCAACCTCGAGCCACTGGACGTAACCAACAACATACGTTGTTTACGTCCAGATAACCAGTTGAACAACCACCTTAATTCATCATAGTCTAAACCACCATTGTCTACTCTTCGACGAGGAACTTTAATAAATGCTTTCTGGATATCCAGATATATATCTACCGCCTTGCTTTCCTCGAACATATTGTAAATGTGATAAAATGTATACAAAACATTGGATAAACATGAACGATTTTTACTATAATCACATCAGCCATACTGAGACACTCTAACTAGATGTGACTCTAAATGTTGTGTTATGTAATCTCCAGTTAATGTTTACACGAGTTTACCCACTAAGAAATTATCTGTGAATCTGAAGATACCTCGTCTGCCAGCCAACTGTGGATATACAGCTTAAGTTATCCAGTTAATGCCGGTTTCATGAGACTGGTTACAGGTATTACGTCAATGGCCAGGTTCTTTTGGGTCCACGTGTGTGTGTCTATTATGTCCACCGCTTCCCGCTGGACGGACATGGGGGTACATTAAGTCAAATATTTATAAACGTAACTAATTCAAGTAAAATGTTAACTCTTCTGCTCAAGTAACATTGGCGTTCTGTTCATAAACTCCTTCTGTCACTACTCAATCCACCACTGCCCACAAGATGAACATGGGGTCCATTACAAACTAATATATCTGTTTCTTTTTTAACACTTACGATGACTCACCTTATTGTGAAGAGGAAAGTGAAGCAAGCTCAGGAAGCCTGGCATCTCCACCCCACACAACACCAGCCACTGAATCAAGAACTCCTTGCCTTGAAAGATCTGTAAGAAGCATCTGTAAAAGCTTACTTGCAAGAGAGTAAGAAAAGGGCTGAATACACTTTTTATATGCAGAGATATGATTAAACCCCGTATTAACCATTGTTGAATTCAAAATCTTTCTTTAAAATTATGAGCTTTGCAACTGGCTTTTATTTTGTTTTGTAATTAGTTTTTGTTTGTAAATTTGACATTATATTTCCAGATCAATACTGAAAGTAGTCCTGGTTATACTGTAGCCTACCTGTGTAAACAAGAGGTGATCTGCTTGAGTAATCAGCCGCAGTGCCACAACACCATTTGTGGTATCCGGAGGCAGACGGGCAGGTGGGTGATGGTTGGTAGAGTTCCCATTGCCCCTCCCTGAGATGGGGGTTGCAAAGCCTCGGAGCTGCTGGAGCCCTAACACAGACACGTAGGTGGCTCTTGTGGCCACTGTTAGCCTCACCACCTCTCTCACCCACGCACTGCCCTCCGCGGACCCGCCGCTCTCTGCACCAACATAATCCGGCGAGGAAATATAATGATTAGAAATAAATACTAGTTATGAATATTATAAGGATTAAGCTCAAAATGGATAAAATTCGCAGTCTGAACCAAGAGAAAAAACAAAGCAAAGACTCTCATAGGTGAGTCGAAGTTGGAACCATTGCCCCCTCCCCTTCCCCTTAAGGGTGATTGGCCACCATGGTGCAGCCTTCTGGGGTCAACTGTATTCAGAGCACTCGTCCCCTTCCCAGACCCTGATACATGCTGGTGGGTCGGTGCATCACTGGTGCTGCCGAGAATGCAGTTGTCATGACGTGGGAGCCTCAAGCATGAGGCGTGTACATTCACTAGATGAGAGGTTTCGATAAGCAAAAGATGAGAGGTTTCGATAAGCAAAGACCAATTAGTCGGTTTAAATTAATGGTAGTTATGACCAAACACGAGACAGGTGCCAAACACAACATGTCCTGTTCTGGATATTCTACATCCACGCAGTTTATTTATATGTTCATAAGAATGGAGAAAACTTAATAAACTCTACTAGATGCAGCGCGGGTGTTCCTATAGGTAGGTCTCCTTATCTCTGGTGGATTATTAAGAACACTTCAAAAGTTTACTGACCATTTAACAAGTGTACTTTACTCCTGAACATCGTCCAGGACTAAAATATACACTTAGTGTATGTAAACTGCTAAGCAGAAGACACCTCACTCTGTATACTTCCGTGTTCCTACTGGTTTGCTGTTGGGCTTCAAGCCTACCACCCGCGGAGGTTTGTTTAGGCCACCACTGAACAATTAGTCAACTCTATTAGTTCTTAGCTCCTTCAACAGTGGGGCAGAAAAACTAAGAAATAATAAAGGACTAAAAACGGCTTCTTTGTTTGACCATTTTGTAGGAAAGTTACTGAAAGGATATTATTATATTTCACAGGTACTTTGCACACCTGGAAGGAAGTGTACATAGCCATTGCAAGACATGTTTTGTGCCTAGCAAGTTCTCTAAAAGCTTTGTGTGTTCAACTTTATGCAGCACTGCTGCTTCCTTTTGAGCTGTAGTACAAAATAATATTCCCCACCAAATGACTGCAAAGTTTCGTAGATTAACCTATTCTGTACACAAATTTAAAGTCGGTGGTGTCTAGTCTGTGCAATAGAAGGCCAGTTAGTATAAAGTTGAATAGTTTCTTTGATAAAGTGTTCAGAATTGTTTTCGGGGAAAGAAATACATGTTCAGCAGTTTTCCGAAGCAACAGATACAGAAGTGTTGGTTATAGACGGTGAAGCACCTCGGTAGAGGAGACAAGCAAGACTCATGCAATTTCGCTGCAGTTTATTTAATGTTATGAGAGTAGATGTTACCGGGGTTATAATAACTCCCAATTACTAGTTTCATTATAGCTTTCTTAACCATTATAGGTGTTGCAGTGTGCAGGGAACCAACATTATGGTTAAGATGAGCACATGTCTCACTGCCACCTGCGGTAGTCAGATTCCTTCTCATCTGTCATGTACATTGCCCTGATGAATATTATAAAATATTTACCTTTCAAAAAGTTTCATATTTTATGAGGCTTAGAAAAGTCATCTATGCCGTTCGTGACCTCTTTGCTCCAGCTTTAGGCTTTCGTAATTCACCTTAAAATTATACAATTATCTTTCTGGAAAATCTTCATCTCTGAGCAACTTAAAACCTGTTAAATTTCAATGATTTTTTGTTGTTGTTGTTGACAGACTAGAACTGCTAAGACCTTATACTGACAGACGTTTCAGCCCCGAAAGACAATATTTATTATTACCCCCCCCCCAAAAAAAAAAAAAATGAAAAGGCACATTAAAAAAAAGGACATTTCAATATTTTGGTCAAATGCACTTAGCTATCGTAATGGCATCTAATCTTGATTTCGTATCTGATATTTCTAGTCTATATACGTCTAGTGGTAGTATAAGTTATTATTCTAGCACCCCCATTCCCTTCCCCCGAATTGTGCAAAAGACTTGAAAATTTCTAACACTTAGATTTCTGTGCTAAATTTTGAAACGTCTGATACGAATTATAGACCTAAGTACTTTGCATATTCTCTGTAAGTTTTATGTGAATTGCTTGGATGTTGAACAAGTAGATTTACCATGAATTTGTAAAAAAAAGAGAAGTTATGCATGAAAATTATAACTCAATATTCCAGCAATATTTCGAGGCACTTATAATTAATTAATTTACATATAAATTTTCATACCTGTTGCTTTTGAAATGTGTTTCATAATGTAAAAATTTCATCCATATAGCTCGTGAAGGAACTGTGGAAAAAATATTTTCTCCACCCACCCAACAATTTTTTTCGGCAATTTCAATTAGTTTTATATGTACATTCGGATATATACCCTTAATTTATATATGTTTGATTTCCAATATTATTATTAGCCCTCATACAAGTGTTCTCTCTTTTCTACACTCTTGCAATATTACTGCAATATAATTGCAACTCGTTCGAATGTGTATATATATGCGGAAAATCCACAGAGAAATATGAAATGAGGTGAACGTTTCGGCTTGTTAAAGCCTTTGTCAACACCAGACTGACAAAAGGAGAAGGGAGAAGGGGAGGATATATAGGCCGACACCTGACCAACCCATCCCTAGGAAAAGAATTAACCAGAAACAGGTATAGCATAGCTTAGAATGGTCAAAGAGGATTAAGCGGTCAGAGAATAAGGATTAAAGATTAAAGAAAAGCCTCATGAACACGCAATATATGAATAGAAAATTATAATGAGACATTGTAAGCCTCTCTAGAGTGTTTTCTTAAACTGTTGTGCAATATTATAACTTAAAAATGGATCAAGTTTGTACATTCCAATACTAACATTAAGAAGATTTGGACAATGACTGATTAGAGCAGACTC